>NC_054537.1:44087490-44367490 GCF_017654505.1 Polyodon spathula | reverse complement strand
ACAAGCAATTAGTGAGGTTCAGAACAAATATAGTATTATACATCCCCATGTGTTGCTACAACTGTTTAAATAATGTAACTAATTTCTCTTTTCATTGTTAACATCCTGCAACTTTTTACACTTGTAACTTTAAAGACTGTTTGAAAGCTTTTTTCAAAATGGCCACTCTAGAGCACTTGGGTTTGAGATCGGTCATTGCAGGAAGAGCGATAAAAAAATACAAACATAACAAGTGCTCTGGCTTTTCTCTTCAGTACCACATCAAGGGACAATAATCCTTACGCTATCAGTGCACTAGCTTGGACATTTTGAAAAGAGCTTGAAACAGAGTTTAAAAGTTATAAGTGTAAAAAGTTGTCAGGATGTGTGACCAAATGACTGTAGTGGTGACGTCAGACCCGGAAGAACAACACACAAGACAGAGGTGTACAGTTTTGGTAAAGCTGAGCGCTTGCTTGCGCTCAGCATTTAATAAATGAACAAACAGAAAACAAAGATGCTGAACAAAACAGAACACGACACTTGAGCCAAAATAAACAGACAAACAAAAAGTACTAACACTAAACAGGCAGACAAATGAGTGGACGAACACTAAACAAGTACCGTGCTGGCACTTCCAGCATGCTGTAGCAATTGTTATTATTTTAAATAAACTCCTCTCACTCTCTTACCCATTCTCCACTCCTGAACAAACAACCCTGAGTGAGTAAAAACATGCTGCTTTTATGCAGCTGTACCAAGACTTAATTGCTAATCAATCATTCAATTGGAGTCTCGGTACAGCTGTGCATGAATTAATGAAGTGCAATTCCCCGTGCTCACATAGTATTACATTTTACCTGCATGTGAAGTGATGGGCAATCCTTGTGCCTAAATACAAATTACACTATATAACACTTGTGCTCAAAACCTATATTTATATCCTGTGTATTTTTTACATAAACACCAACATTAACACACTACATACAGCATAAAACATTAATAAACATAAAGGGGCGGGAAACTCCGCCACACATGCCCCCCCCTTATGCGAATGGCCTTAAAAGGCCACCTCCCCCCTCAGTCCCCAAACTCCTGGTTTATAGTCCTGGAACAGGAGCAGTAACGGGCCAAAGGTGGCGGCCATGGTGGGAGGTCCTCCTCCCATTCTAACAGCTGTAGCGGCCAAGGCAATCCTGGCAACCGCATGGCTGTCTGTGGGGGCGGTCTTCGGACCCCCCCCCCCCCCCCCTCCCTTCTCTGTAGCCGGCAGCTCCCTCTTATGGCGCTCTGGCCACCAAATTCCCTGCTTCAAAAGTGCTGTGGAGGAAAATGGTCTCCTGACCAATCCCCCCTTCTTCATAGCCAGCAGCTCCCCCTTGTTGGACTCCGGCCACAGTATTTCCTTTGGAAAAGCAGAGCTGACAGCAACCCCAGGCGACAGCGTAGCAGCAGCGGACCCCCGGGAGGCGACGGCAGCAGCTGCAGACCCTCGGGAGGCGATGGCAGCAGCAGCGGATCCTCGGGAGGGGAGCCCTTGGCCATAGAGGCGACAGAGGGAGCTCCACTTCTCCCACGTACCCTGTAACCGGTAGCTCTCTGGGCAATGCGGAGCAGCAGGCAACCCCGAGCGATGCGGAGCGAGGCGGGCATCCTGGGGCAGTAGAGACAGAACCAGCAGGTACTCACCCTCTGCTGGTGGAGGAGGGAGCTGCAAGCAGTCCTCCCATGGCGGTAGAGGCGGAACCAACAGGAATTTACCCTCTGCTGGTGAAGGTGCTGGAGGCAGAGGCAGCTCCTGCTGCTCTGCTTCTAGTGGTGGAAGCGGTGGAGGTGGGAGCGGTGTGTAGTCTCCTGGCGACGAAGGTGGGAGCAGCGTGTAGTCTCCCCCGTTGCAGGGGACTGGTGCGGCTCTCCCTTTAATCCCAGGAAAGTGGTGCTTGTGTCTGTGCTGTGTTGTGCAAGGAAGATAGTGCTCAGGGTGTAGTGCTGGCTCTGTGGCGGCAGCTCCTGGTTCTCTTCCCCGCGTGGTAGGGACGGAGGCAGAGGCAGCTCCTGCTCCTCTCCTCGTGAGGGTGGTGGTGCAACCAGCAGGTATTTTGCCTCTGCTGGTGGTGGAGGAACCAGCAGGCATTCTCCCTCTGCTGGTGGTGGTGGGAGCGACAGGTAGTCCTCCAGCAGGCCCTTTTCCCCCTCTGTTCTCATCTGGGCTGTGGACATTCGTTCTCCTGTTCCTCAGGCTGTGGAGGGGAAACCAGCAGGCATTTGGGCTCCTCTGTCTCTGGCAAAGCACCATTCCTCACCTTTCAGACAGGTGAGGCAGACATCCAGTGTTAAATAAAGATGCTGAACAAAACAGAACACGACACTTGAGCCAAAATAAACAGACACTAAACAGACAGACAAACAAGTGGACGAACACTAAACAAGTACTGTGCTGGCACTTCCAGCACGCTGTAACAATTATTATTAGTTTAACTAAACTTCTCTCTCTCTCTCTCTCTCTCTCTCTCTCTCTCTCTCTCTCTCTCTCTCTCTCTCTCTCCCTCTCTCTCTTTCTCTCTCACCCATTCTCCACTCCCGAACACACAACCCCGAGTCAGTAAAAACACGTTGCTTTTATGCAGCTGTACCAAGACTTGATTGCTAATCAATCATTCAATTGGAGTCTCGGTACAACTGCACGTGAATTAATGATGTGCAATTCTCCATGCTCACATATTATTACATTTGACCTGCATATGAAGTGCTGTGCAATCCTTGTGTCTAAATACAAATTACACTTTATAACACTCGTGCTCATAACCCATATTTATATCCAGGATATTTTATACATGAACACCAACACTAACACACTACATACAACATAAAACACTAATAAACACAAAGGTGAAGGACACTCTGCCACAGGATGTTAACAATGAAAAGAAAATTTACAGGTACATTATTTAAACAGTTGTAGAAAGTAATGCTATTTTTTTCTGAACCCCCTACTTACTCTTTAAGAGCGATGTCAGTCATCACTATAATATTACTTCCTTACAGAAGGGTAAAAAACAAAAACAGGGGAACCCATTATTCCAGACACTCATTTATAGTTGTAACTATTTCTGTCTGGCTACATTCTAGTCTGCCTCTATAATTACTACTGTTATACTGTCAGATTTGTATGTCTCTATATTTTTTGTAAACATGTTTGTTTTTTGGTATTCTGTTACACTTCAACAATTTAAATCGCAATTAAGAACACTATTCTTGAACAAACACAATTATAAACATAGAAATTGAATCCACAAAAAGCTGCATACATATTGTCAAATGCACAGAGCCATTAAAATGAATAGATGGAGCCATTAAGTTGATGTCTGGCACTATTTCAGTCTTTCATAGTTAAACCATCAAACCAAACAAGCTGGGAATAGCAGTTATATTGTTTTGTGTTTCATTCTTTATGCTGATTTATTTATATTCATGTATTTTGGAAAACATTTCATCATATGACTTAACTTCCTGATCAATGACACTGTACTGCTCCTTACTCTAATATCTGTTCTGAACAGCAGGTCATTTTCAACAACAAAATGTCTGCCTGACATTAGAGAAATGCAAATAAGGCCAATTAGCCCCAGTTACAATAACAGATGACTTTCTTTTATCCAAGCTCCACAAATGCTAATCTTTTGTACTTAGCTAATTTCAGACAGAATGAAAACCTGCTCATTTTGGTCCCGGGGGGACTGGTGTAATATGTGCTTTTTTTTTGTTATTATTATTCACAGAACGAAGGCTGGTGTGAAGCTGCTTTCAAATGCTGCGGGGGAATTGACAGGAATGGTAGTTCCTCGCGCCAAGTTATCAGCAAGAACTGCCTTCATGGTCCTGGCACAGCAAAACTTTTTAATTTGTAGTTCATAGTTGGGCAGTATCGAAAATACATGCAATTAAAATATGTATTTTGTAATTTAAAAATAATCCAAAATACATTGTCCACACCACCTGCAGACACCAAAAGATTCCATCAACTAATGCTTCAGGTTGCTGAAGAGCTGTGTATTGTATCAGAATCTTCTAGGGAGAACCCCTTGAAGAGGAAGAATATGACTTCTTTGTTTTTATGGATAGCAAAGATGTTTCCCAGATAAGTACTCCCTCAACAGCAAGCAAAACGCTGAGCTAAATATCTTTCATTTTCTTGAAGGCCCAAGGAAGGATGTGGCATCTTTAGAGCAATACACTTTCATAAAGAAGCTGTTTATATGCTTTAATACCATTCTTCCTTCCTCTGCTCCTGTTGAGCGTCTGTTCTCTTTTGCTGGCTTGATTTTCAGCCCCCAAAGAAATTGACTGTTGGGTGACCTCTTCCAGAAGCTTGTTTTGCTGAAGGAGAACTGATAGAGAACAATACAGTGCCACATATCAGTCTAGTACATCAATGTGTACTGAAAACTATACTAATGTTAGACATTAAATAAATACTGTTTGAATATTCAAAGATTATTGCTTGCTATAGAATTACTCCCTCTACCTCGCCACAAAAAAAAGTCTTTCTGGTGTTGAAAATTGTTATTTATTTTAAAACTGAATAAAAATAAAGGTACTTGGAACAGTAATTGTCTCTGAAGAGTCCTTTATGAAAATGCTAAAAATCCCACATATTTCCTAAGAGCAACTTTGAAGGGTTACACTTATAACAGCCATCCAAAAGCATTCCAAAATGTTCAGGTACAGGCCTTATTATCTAAAATATCGATTCTTGGGGGGATGAACTATATATTTAAAAAACAATCTGTTTTGTTTATTAAATATATTTTGTAATTTCAAATTGAATTTTCCAAATGCAATTGTAGTATTCTGCCCAACCCTCGTGTAGTTCCTACCACACTCAGGTGAAATGTAGAAAAAAAAAAGTCAATACCTGTCATACAGTAAGAGAAATAAGTTGTCAAAGTAAGGTAAAAATATTTTGCTCCTCTTTCTCCTGTTTTTTTTGCAGATTTGTGCAGACCCCAGGCGCATTTACCCATGCCTATGTATATTACAGGACATTCGAGTTTAATGACAATTAACATGTTTTGTCAACATGGAAATATACTAAGAAACGCATGTATTTTTCGACGTCTGTATGATTTATATTAAACGATTTATTGATATTTTAAAAGGGACTCGTCGTACGCAAACAGAAAATAACACTTTTCTGAAGACCTACAGGACATCCAAGTTTAATGACAATTAACTTATTTTGTCAACATGGAAATATACTAGGAAACACACTTATTGTGACGTCTATATCACTTATATTAAATTATTTATTTCTGTTTTAAAATTGAACATTTGCATGCAAAAAATATATTTTTTATACAAATATTTAAGAAAGGTCTGGCATGTGTGGGATTTGATGAAACTGTGGCCTTTAGTTTGCAAGCGTGTTGTATTACTATCAGTGCTACACGATTAGTTGAGAAAACAAGCGGTATTTTGAAAGATAAAGTCAGTGAGCTGAGAATTCTCAGGACTTTGGAGATTTTTCAAGTCATCGCCATCGCCATCATCATCACCATCATTCTAGAATTCTGATCTTGAGCTCTGAAAAGTGTTGCTTTCCTGTCAGTATAAAGCTGACTGTGGTCCCTATTGGCTCAAGGAAGTACGATTCCTCTCGATACTGGTTGATGAGAGTAACCCTATTTGTGGTCCCCACTGAACAAACAGGAACATTAATTTCTAAGAATAAGCTATGATGAAGGATAGCCTACGTATGTGTTAAAAGTAAAACATAACTAAATAAATACATTAATAAATATTGAAATAAAATGCATACATAAATCAATACATATACATATATTTATTTCTAAATCTATCTTGATATTTATTTATTTATTTTTCAACTAACTTGTGGTCAAGGTTGCCCCAATTGTTTTTACTAACTTGACTTGTGTTTTTGATGCAAGTTTGATCCGCTTTTATTGTGCCTGAAAAACACAAGCCAAGTTAGTAGAAACAATTGGGGCAACCTTGGCCCCCACTGGTTTTACAGTTGTGCCTGTTTGCTTTGTGCTGGGCAAGGCTGCCCCAATGGTTTCTGGAAACTTGGCTTGTGTTTTTGATATCTCCACTTTAAATGGCTGGGCACGTGTGATAACTTGCCATTTTTTCACATTTCCAATGTGTTTTTGTTTCAGATTTAGACACGAGGTAGATAATGTGTCATTATGAGTTAGAACTTTCAAATTATTTGCATATTTAACTGTACTCATGGCTACCCAAAGTGCTTGTGCAACTGAGTAAGAGTCTGCTCTTCAGTTCAAGTTGCCAGTCATAAATATATGTAACATAGGCTGGATCAGATAACATGTTTTTTTTTTTTTTAATATAGAAGTAAGACCTAGCATCGTGTAGTGATTTATCACTTTGGACTAAGTTTTTTGCTAGGAATGCACTTCTGTGCACTAGATGGCATGTGACTTTACTAATATAAAGACAATTTGCCTAATCTAGCCTACATTACAGATGTCTATGACAAGCAACTAGAACAGCGTTCCTGAACTCGTATTACAAAGGACCTTAACAGACTATTTTAGTAATTGCAATACTTACAATCACTCAGAATGATTTTACAAGTCATACAAATGTAAGGGGACAAGAAGTTATTACCTCTTAAAGTGGCAATATGTCACTGTGGCAGGGTAGAAAAGCCCTACACATAAAGAGGGGGCGGGGCAAAGCCCTGCTTGTAAATACATGCATTGTTTGGTGTTTATTGGTGATGGGAGAATGTATTTAAAGAATGCATTGCTTGGGAACGGGTGAATTTGTGTGTATTTTAAAAATGTATGGTGTTGTGTTTATTTAAGACGAGTATGTTTTGATATGATTTGAAAGCATTTTGTATTTATTTAAAATGCGATCTTTTGTTATTGTGTGACAGCATCGATGGGGTTGAAGCCCCTTCCCACAGAACTCGTGTAGAATGTGACCATCTTGGAAATGGATTAACTGAGTGGAGCTTTTGTTGCTCTGGGTGGGTGTTCAGAGGAGAGAACGAGAGCGAGCGGAAGCACCAGCAAGGTATGTGTTTGTGTTCGAGATTTGTTTTGTTTAAATCTTTTATTTTTGCTCTGTGAGCGGTGTTTTTTTTTTGTTTGTTAAAATATTTTATTTATTTTTTGTTTAATAAAAATGTCGCCGCTGAGCGCCTTTCACCCGAGTACCTGCCTGAGTTGTCTCTGTCAACTGTCTGGTCTGGGAACCTCACACTCAGCTACCCTGTCACAGTTACCATAAAGAAATGGTGTATATACAAAATAATTGCTCTGTTTTGGGTTGACAGCTGCACGTGCCAATCAGATTCCAAAAGGTAATTGAGCTTTAATGGTTTTATTCTGAAATATTGATGGCCTAGCTAGATGATTGATTTTACATTTTACAGTTGCTCTAAAAGGTGTTTAGAATTGCTAAAGGTGCAAGACTACGAAATTCCTAAGAAATTGTATGCGCATTTTATCTGTATTTTACACATTGATGTTGGATTGTTTCATTATATATGTAGGTCAGTGCATAGCTAAACCAGTATGGATACTCTACATTTTCAATCATACATAATCCCTGTGTGGCACAATAATGCATCTGTCCTGGACAGAGGGCCCTCTTCACAACATTTTAAGGACTGTTTTTAGGAAAGTGTTTTTTTAAGATAGTTTATTAATTTGCTCAAATTAAACAGTGCTTTCAAAAATGAAAATAACTTCATAAACTGAAAATGCAATTATTTGAATAAAAATGAGCTTTAACAAAATAGGCCTTAACAATTGATTCCTTGAAACAGTCCTTAAGGTTATATAGAACAGAAGCCAGACAGTCCCCTTTAGAGGTAATATTCAACTCTGCGTCATTTTCCTTTCCCACAGTTAAAGCAGTTGGCACAACATGTGTCTAATATCCTAAGTGGACTAAGTGGCACTCTGTCAATACATATTCTAAAAAGTTGCACTTCAGAGACTTTTATAAAATGAATTAAATGCAAAACAAATAAAGCATTGAACTGCACAGTGATGCATCTTGCAGTGAAAATTGTACTGAATCTTATAAATGGAAGGGCGAATTCATTTGTAATACCTTTGGGACTACACCATTAACATTTGTATTTGATCAAGCGACATTAAAGACAGCTGGTACTGCAATCCACAGACAGTGAGTTGGACGTGAGGATACATAGTGGTAAAGGTCAGAGATTTTAAATGGCTCTGGTCCAAGACGTGAAAGGCATTATAATTACAATCCCTTGCCAACCTTTTAAATGAGATTTATCATGATTTATAAAACGTGAAATATAGTCTCACCAATCTGGACATTTATTCAATTTCATTATGATCTACACTTGCTTAACTATGCAGGTATCTGATATTGCAAACATGCTTCAAAAGAAAACAGGGCACATTTCAACTAACCTTTAGCCTTTATTAGATTTTTTTTAAAAAGGATTACAAGGTTTATTCAGTTATATAAAGATATCAACAACAGGGAGAGCAGACCAACCAAGAACCCTTCAACCAGTTATCTTGTTTGAAAGGAGTGTGAAAGAAAAAAAAATATGCTGGTACTGTAGATTAGATAGCATATCTAAATGTATATTAAAGGATTGTGCTAAATAAAGCAAGTTTAAGGTGTGTATAGAGCAATGACCAACACAGCATAGTATAATACAGAATACTTCAGTAAGAGAGCAAGGGGACTACAACTGAACTGTAATACATGTGTGTATAAAAATGCCCTTATAAAAATGTACCATTTGTACAGTATTTCTTCAGTTTATTTAGCCAATGTTTTTTTTTTTTTCCCAATGTATTTTTAAATTTGCCTTACCTTTGCTTTACAATGCTTATCTATGCTTTATTACATGTTGCTATGTATATAGTCTTGGAGACTTTTATAAAGGCACAGATATTAAAAGTATTTGTCTGTTTATTTGTTATGAAGATCTATTAACAGCCATTAACAGATTACTTTAATTAATCACCCTTACAATATTGGCTTTTGACTATTGAAGTAATTTGTTGTTCCTTCTCTAGACTCTTAATTCATTATAATGTAACATATCTTATACAAACCTCAGTTTAACAACATACAGAAGAAATACAAATGAAAATTATTTTTGTAAAAGGTTTTTCATTTTACAGACCTCAACCCAGCTTATTTGAGCAGAGTGTTAGTATTTATCTTTATTGATTTTCTTAAAATCACATGGTCTTTTTCTATATGTAGCAACTCGTTTTTAATTTTTCTGAAGAGATGTATCTGCAAAAGTATAATACATGATGCAGTTAAACTGAAGACTGTTCTTATGAAGCTGTATGGAGTTATTGTTACTGAAAATATTGCTGTACAACAATGGAAGGATTATCCTTACGTTTAACTGCCATCGATGTAAGTAAATAAAACGTATTATTTCTGAAGTTTGAAAAGTCTATATGCCTGGAATTATTCTATATGAAATAAGAAGTTGAACTGGATGATACATCGTAAAGCCTACCACTCCCTCCTCTTCAATTTTCACTCTGCTCTGGAACTAGCCAAACAGAATAATTCCTAGCAATCATTACTGCTCTGGCCCCCATCTCCCAGCTCTTCTCACCCCTCAATAAGTTACTCCATCCCTCTTCCTCATCCCAATCTCTTTCCCTCCCAACTCTCACTGCTACTGATCTCTCTGAATACATTACTGCCAAAATCAATACTATTTGTCTACACCTCCTGACACTTCCCCAGACAAGCCCCACCTCCAGCTCCCCATCCCACCTCCTCCTGCTCCTAATGTCCTCTAGTGCTTTCCTCCCTACATCCTTACCTGAACTCTCCTCCATTACTGCCAAGGCCCCCCCCAGCCTCATCCCCCCTGGGCCCTCTCCCTCTCTCCCGCATCCCCCCACTGCTCCCTCTTATCCTCCTTACCTAGTCTCCCTCTTTAACGCCTCTCTCTCCACTACCCACACTGCACAGTTTCCACTCTTCCCTCAAAACGCATCTCCTCCCTGCCCTTTCTACTGATACTTCTGGCCCCTGACCTCCTGTTTTGACCCTGCTTGCCTGACCCTGACCCAGCCTCTGGCCCTCTGCTTTCATTTAAACAACTAATCTGTCTCCCACCCTGGCCAAATAAACTGACATTCTTTTTTTCATCCATTTTTCTTGATTGTACCGTTTTGATTAAACTTGTAAAGTGCCTTGGCTAAAGCCGCTATAAAAATGTAAATAAATAAATGAATAAAATAAGTGCAAAAGAAACGTATTACAAACTCTGAAGGGGTACATTGTTAATTAAGAAGCCACCACACATTCCAGATTTTATTCATTTGTCCTGGTGATATATTTCGAGCTTTTAACACATCTTCATGTAAATTTCAGTTTTCGCTTTCGAGCATCCTCATCACCATGGTAAGTACCAGGCTGAGGTCTTTGTGTGCCATTCATTTTCTTTTAGAATGTGTAACCTACACACGCTGACTCAAACACGCTATTTATTGTGAGAGGTGTGTAATTCTCCACCGCTAATTGTGGTGAGTGGCATTTAAATTGTTTGATTGCGGAATCGCCTGCTTTACCTAATTAGTCTTATAAGATTTTTTTTTTTTTAATTTTTTTAATTTTTATTTTGATGATGAGTGCCGCCATACTGAACACAAACATTACGTGGCTTTTTGCAGTCAGTTTTTCCCCCTTTATAAATTTGGGCCTGAGTGTTGTACATATCTTCCCTGTGGAACTAGCACCAGATGTTTTTCTAAGGTCTACACCTTGCCTCTGTGGGTACACATTGCCCTTGTGTTTATTTTGTATTTGTGGTGTCTTATTATTATTTAAATATACTGTTTTGTGGTTGTTTTAAACCAGGTTTTATTATTATTGTTTGACAGCATGGCTGTGGTTAAAATTCCCCATCCAGCTAAAACTTGTGAGAATGTGTGGTCAGCAGCTAATGATTTATTGACAAATTGGCTGTCGACCACGATATAAAAACCAGCAGCTTTTGCTGACCAGGGTTGGGTGTTCAGAGGAGGAATGAAGCAAAAGAACTGAAAATATAGAAAACAATTGCTACTCGTGCTGGATTTACACCAGCATGATAGTTGTTGGATTATTGTAAGTATTGTTTTGGCCATTGTGTCGCTTTTGTTTTGTTTTGTCTAATTATCTACTTGACCTATTAAATACGCGCTTAGCGCTTCGACCTGCAGTACTTGTCTGTCTCTTCTTGATGTGACTTCACCACCAAGCCATCCTGTCACAATCTGTCATATTTTTTACAATCACATACTGTGGCTGTAATGTGATTTGTACTTGTAGCCATGCCAGGTACATATGTTACTGATATACTTTGTTGCCACCTTTTTTTCTCCACTCCACTTCACATGTTTTTTTTTTAATGAATTTTGGAGCTCATGAAGTCCATTGCTCATAAGGTTTGTTCTGGAGGGGGTACTGGAGCTGATCAATATCCATCGAATTTTTTAATCATTCTTTTTAGACTGTCTGCAAATATGCCTAGTGGTACTAACAAATTGTGTAGTTTGGGTCTAGGCATAGCAGACTCCTAAATAAATGACATCACCTAGCCCCCTTTTTACATTTCACCTAACTATCACTTATTTTATCACTTATTTTATCATTTCACCTAACACACTTATTTTATTCATGTTTTAAAACTTGAACCAGTAAATATGTAACAACAGTTGAGATTGACTGTCTCATTTAGGTCACCTTGGAAACAACAGAAATGATACTGTTATGGTATACAATATCTCCTTTTCACCTCATTTAACATTGCCATTAGTTTGGCATGGTTCTTAGTCTGGATGAATTACCACCTGCAAAGTGCTATTTGTTGTGTTGCCAGGCAATCATACACACCAGTACAATGCCTTTAAAATTCATAATTGAATTGAATGATAACATTTTGCAAGGCAATGCCTTTGTTGCCTTATTATTTGTCTTTACATGTACATCAGAGTAAACAGACAGATGAACCACAGAGCTGAATGTTATTTCAAGGTCAGTAACAGAGCTTCATGCCAAAGCACCTGAATCCCATCCTTCCTGGATATTGTCAATATTCTGTGAACAAAATACTGAGATAGTTTGTCTAAAAATGACAGATTCAAAAAATGGACTGAAGATTTGCAACATGAAGATATTATTGAACAAGTTATTGTCATTTAATTAAACTTGCTGTAACTTTTAAATACAAAATCTAATGTCTTAGCACTGGACTGTCCAGTTGGATACTGGACAATTTGCATATAAATTATTTTTATATTTATGTATGTCCTTTTATGACCAAGTACATGGGAAGTACATGGGAAATTAGTTCATTAGCAAAAAAACCCTTACAATTTGCATTAATTGTCTTTGAATAACTTTAAATGCATGCACCGTAGTTACATGGTAATTAAGTTGTACAAAATACCTTAGCAACACCCAAATGTAATTTCTTATTACCACACACTCATTTGTGTAATTACCTTGTTATTTTAATAAACTGGGTGATATATTGCAATATATAAATTAATATAATAACTAAAACAAATAATCAATTAATTTGAACTTTAACAGTTGTATACAATATATTACAGTTCAGTTTCTGTGTATATTAAAATAAAATCTCCTCTCTCAAGCTATAACATATAACATTAATATAAATATCGACAATAGTCATTTTTATGTGTATTTTAAATGGTGTATTAAAAAAAAAAAAAACAGTTATTACAGAATCATGTTCAAAATTAATAAATTAATGAATGTCTGTACTGCCCTTATGTTTGGAATAGCCTCCAAAGAAGGTTCAGGTGCTTAGTAAAAAATTCTCCACAGCATCATCTGAAAATTGCCAATTTTATGGCAATGTACATGTTTCAGTTGAAAATGTTATGAATGGTGTGACAAGGTAGCTGAGTGGATATAGGTGCAGAGGTGATGCAGTGCAGGAATGACCCCTTGGTAAACGAGTGCAACTGTCTCTTCCATCTGCGGCTGCTACGTCGTTTCCCTTCCGGGTCAATACGTTCTTGCAACTGAGTCTTGCCTTCTTCTAGACTGACCGACTTCCCAACCCTGGGAAAGAACTGCCAGGCCAGCCTGTCCAAAGAACTCTGTTCTCGCTGCTTAGCACCCTCACAGGTAGGGAGGGAGATTTACAACTAAGGTTCATTGTATTTCTGTCACAATGGGCAATAATTGTTCTCTTATCTGCCTATTTCAGAGACTGCAGGCAAGCATGATTTAAATCGTCCAGTCTGCTATCTTTTATTGATCTCAAGAAAGTCAATGTGGAACTAGCGCCAAGTGTTTTTCAAAGATCTTTCCATGCAATGACCAGGCCTAACCCCCTGAAATCTCTGTTAGAAGACTTTTTGTGTGGAAAGACACACCTAGAAATTTAACATTTCAGTAATAACAATCCCTTTTAATTCAGCTTTTCAACAGCAACAAGAGTATTCAAATATAAAAATGAATACTCTGAGTAATGAAATAATCGAATGGCATGATATTCTTTTACATTGTTATTTTTTTATTTGGAAACTGTTACGTTTCTGAACGGTGGACCCACCCCTAATCACATACGCAACCAGAATGTTCCTAAAAAGAGCCCTTTGCCCGTGCCTCCCTGTTGTTTTTTTTTTTTTTTGGTCCCCCACCCCCTGCCTCCACCTTGCAGTGTGCCTTGTCCATGGTGCCTCCTGCTGCCCACTGACTATAGCTGTCATAAATCATCATGTCACAGTTCAGCCAGGTAACGGGGAGGGGGTTACACTGTCAATAACTGTTAATAATCATCACATAAATAACACTTCATCACCACATGGGGAAGGTGGCCCAGAGTGCCACTGGCACGAATGTCATTAATCAATAATCATTACATCATAATCAGCCAGTACACGGGGTCAAACGCAATCAAGATTTGGTCAAATCAATATTTGGTGGATGTCTCCTTTCTGAATGGAGAAATTTAATCTTGATTTGCCCCAGCTTTAGACTTCACCAATGAAGCCCATTTTATGTTAATTTATAGTGTACCCTCCTCTCTTCTTGGGACGCTCTTATGATAGAAACTGATGTAAAGCTCCCAGCTATATTAAATAACATCAATATTTCATTATGGTATTAACCTTCTCAACACACTAAAAGTCTGCTTCAGAAGGACAGTACTTATTCAGATGAAGTGAACAACGTAATGTACATACTTTAGAAAAAACAAAATCAAACAGAACATCTATTGTTAATATGCCACAGCATTCACGATAGCTATTTGTATTTACAGAAAAGTGCAGGTCCCATGCATTTTTATGGTTTGGTATTTTACAGATTAAACATAAGCATCCCTTGAAAAAAAATCAAGAGAACCATAATTGCACTGCTGAAGGATCTAGCCAAAATATTGCCTATAAATTGATTTGTTAGAGAAGTTTTACCTCCTAATCTATAATGGTGTTTTGAAACAATGGTATATGTCTATTTGAGTGTATCTCTGTCACATTTTTTTTTTTTAATTTAGCAGTCGACAATTATTTTTTTTTGTATTTTCTTCCAATTTAGAATCTCCAGTTACTTTTAGGCTCACCACTACCACCCCCGCGCTGACTCGAGAGCAGCGAAGACGAACACACGCTGTCCTCCGAAGCGTGTGCAGTCAGCCAATGGCTTCTTTTCCACACACTGCAGGCCCATCATACAGCTACCTCAGAGCTACAGCTTCGGAGGACAACGCAGTGCTGGGTTGCTGGTGCGTGGTGAGCTGAGGACACTGGCCAGCCTAAACCCCCATCCCCGGGCGGCATCTGTCACATTTTTTATAAGCAAATACTGTGGCTGTAATGTGATTTGTATTTGTACTTGTAGCCATGCCAGGTATTTATTTTACTGATATACTTGTTTGCTGTTGCCACCCTTTCTTCTCTACTCCACTTATTACTGTATGTACTGCAATATTAAGAATTTTATTACTACTTTGATGCAGGATATATTCACTAATGTTCAATTATTTCCTGTCCGTTTAAAGGGGTTGGGTAATTAATGCTTTGATTTAGCCAGCTCAGCTCTACCTTCAGTGCATGTTGCAATAGATTGCTTTTTCCATTTTAGATGTGTGTAGGATGTGTTGCACAGTGACTTTAAAACTACTAGTGTCTGCTCATTTTACAATATTTAGCAATCCTGGTTTTAAAGGAAACGTCATAAATTCAGAATCAAGCTCCATTTAATGATGTTTAATTTATTAAATTAAAAAAAGAGCAATGCACACTAGGTGCTGTTCACATATTCACTTCAAAGTCATAAATTACATTTAGTCAAATATGTATAAAAAAAATAAGCAAAACACAGTCTTAGCACAATGCCAGCCCAGACAGTGGCACTGAAACAAATTTTAAAATGGGGGTACTGAAAGCCATTTAACAAAACTGTAACCCCTGTATATAATGGAAGCCATGCAATGCCAGGGGGTGCGGTAGCAGCACCCCTATTTCCAGCGCCCTTGAGCCCAGAAGGAACTTTTTGCACTTGCTTTTACTCTTAAACATCACGGTAACAATATAGTAAAGTTATTTTTAATCCATTAGTGTTCATTTAATCAGTAGAGCAGAAGCACCACCATCTGCTCTCTGTAGCTGTGACTGGAATTTTGACAAGATCGGTGGAAGTCAGCGGTGCTAGTGCGGGTAGTGTAGTGGCTGCAGCCCTCTTCCGGTAGGTTTGTCAATAGCTAGGATTTACGAATTTCAGGACTAATATCGTACTGTTAGAGGAAAACCCGGGACCTGGAAAAAAGAGGCTATTTTTGTTTGTTTGTTTTTCTTAGAAAACATATAATTTGATACTGAAGAGGGATTCTTAGTTGAAGGTATGACTTGTTTCAATCAGACTGGACGTGAATGAGAAATTAATTTAAGCGAATGGGTTTTGTTGGAAAGCTGTGAGCTACAAATTCTGGTCTCCACAGAGCTTTTGTTTCTACGTTGATTCTGTCGGTACGTTTGGAAACCAAGACACATTTTTGTTTTTGAAGAGGCTTGTTTATCCTGCAGTGGGGAGGCAGCTGTGGTTGTATTTTGTAGATTTCTTGCTAAGAGAATTATAAAAGGAAGCTGCTCTTTGCATTTGGCTATACTGCAATATGTGCAATAACATTTAAATAAATTGCAAATTTGTTAAACGTTTTTTTTTTTTTAGTTTTTTTTTTTTTTAGTGTGGTATGAGAACGTGCTTGTATCCTTAGAACAGTAGATGAATTATAGCCTATCTGTGTGTACACGATATATGTATTATTGTAACCAGAATTTGATTATCTATCGCAACCGAGTTGTTGCGGTGTTAGCTTGTTGCAGTCATTCATAATGTATGTATGTATCTGAATTGGCCTGTGTGCATTTCTGCTAAGTCCTTGATTTGTCTGTGAAATTAGTTAAGGAAAAGGTTTAAGGGATACGAATACGGTACTTGTCACACTTCGTTAACTTAAAAGCCAGTGCAGATGTTGGAATTGTATACTGTGTGGTTTTTAATGAATTTGTTTCCCTTTGTGTAAATACTGAAAGTCGTCTAATTTTTTAGTGAAAATGCTGCAGTTGATATAATGTTATTAGAGTAGACCTACGGGTGGTGTGAAAATGCATTAATTCATTAATTCCCACCAGTGAATGAGTTATTGTACAAAGTATAGGCAATTCCTATGCATAAAAAAACAAAAAAAGAAAAAGAAAAACAAAACAAAACTAACAAAAAAATAAACTCTCAGCATGTTCTTCCATAGCAAATACTACCACTACTACTACTACTACTAATAATAATAATAATAATAATAATGTGAGGATAGTTGAAGAGTGCGCTTATTTTTTTCTCGCCATTACATAGCCCTAAAATAATAATAATTTTTAAAAAATTAATCTGTTTGTATTTATTTATTTTTAATCTTGGAGGTATTGTCTGTGCAGCTTCATTTTTGTCTTCTATCCAAATATTAACTTCCACGGCGTTGCACTCAAAACCATAGACTTGACTTGTATGTGTCGAGCTAGATTTGTTAATTTGCAAACGCTTTTGTTTCTGCGCCTCAATAGTCTCCTGTAAAGTGATCCTTATAGTTTTGTCCGTGGCGCGTTTCCGTGGCGATGGGAGACAGCATGTCGAAGCGGATGAAGCTGGTGACAGGTCCTGAATCGGAGATGGAGGAACGGTCTTTTTTGAATCCACATCCAGACTGGGACCAGGGCGCTTTCACAGCTGGTACTGCTGGTTCCGAAAGCGACAGTGAACACTTTGATTCAAACGGCAAGGTAAGTGTAAATGATGTTTATGTTTCAATTTATTGTGACGCACTAGTATACAACGAAAGCAATGGGTTATGGAAATACTAGGGCTTGTTTTGTAAACACAGTCCATCAGCTGGCCCTTATAGACTTGACGTTTTTCAAATATGACTGCTATAATTCTATAGTAAGGTACAAACTTGGGTGTATTAAAGTTCTTTAGAAGAGTGCAAAGTCACTTTAAGTAGGGCATTTAAATGCACCCAAAATACAACCTTAGAAGTTAGATAAGCAAACATCTTCATGCTAAAGTCAGTTCTGATATATTTTTGTCACATACATATTATATACCGTATTACTTCAATCGGGCGCCGCGGCGTTTATTTTAAATTGATCAAAATGACTGCGGCTCTTAAACGAGGGAGGCGATTATACGAGTGCGGTCTTTATTAATAATACTATGCTTTACAAACGCTGCAATGTTTTATTACATGATTTAAGGCATTTTAGAAGCGGCGCCGTGAGAGACTCTGATCAGCAGCACTATACTCTTGTGTGTTTTTGGTGCTGAACACAGTACATTTACTGACAGTTAATAAGAGCCTATTAGGTGGGAGTTGGGAGGGCAGGGGCGTACTGTACCCGCGAATCAGGAGTGTGTATTCGTTGTTAAGGGGCGGGACAATGATGGTGTGGCAGTTAAGTCCAACAATGTGCGTAGATGTTTTTCTGTACAAAAAAAAAAAAAAAAAAAAAACCTCAGAATATCAGTTTGATTTCTGTAAAAACTCAATAAATCCTACTTGGTTATTTTTTTCTGACTGCAACATGTTTGTTTGTAACTTCTGTGCAAGAGAAACTGAAACTAAATCTTCTCATAGGTAGTAAGCACATTGTTTTTGAGTGAGTATGGGAAATACAATTGAACTGAAAACAAAACAACAAAACCACCGATAACTTCAGAAGGACTGCTGTTCTGTACGTAGTTTATCTTGGATTTCCTTTCAAAACTACCATAACATAAAACGTGCTTACTATGTGTGCGTACATTCGTTTGTAATTTACGTGCTAGATTGAGGCTCCGTCAATTCGGGGGCGTTACATGTACATAGTCAGTGTTGGGGGTTTATTTGTTTATTGTGTGTTTTTTTAGTAGGGGGAGAAAAAAATACCTCCATGTTTCTTTATTGATTTCGACGTTTATTTGAGGGCGGACTCTATGATAAAGCTGATATACGACTGCGGCGTCAATACGAAGGCGTCATTAATACGAGGGAGGCGCCAAATTGAAGTAATACGGTATATGTACAATAACAATTGATGCACATTTCCGTAACTGTAGGCATGGTTGATGTTCATAACCAATGCTTCTCGTTGGTTGGTCAATGTCTGTGGCCTGTGTTGACCTTTTTTTTTTTTTTTTTTTTTTTTTTTTTTTTTTAAATAACAGTTGTTATTACAACACACACTGAAACTGAAAATTTAACTATTAAGTAACCCTGTAAGTGGAGCTCGTAAGAGTTCGTCAACCCGCTGTTGCACCCATTACTGCTACTGTAAGCTGGCAACTTCAGATGGTCAGTGTTGTGGAAACGCGATGTAGATTTAAATTCATTCACTGTGATCTGTGACGTGAAGTCCTGTGTGTTGCAAATAGGTATGGCCACTTTTTCATAGGACTATGGGGCATTCTGATAAAGGAACTCTTACTTTTCTACAGCAGTAACAGGTCGTTAGCTTTTTTGCTGATATATACACAAAAGAAAGTTTACAAACGAGAGGAGGCCATTCGGCCCATCTTGCTGGTTTGGTTGTTAGTAGCTTATTGATCCCAGAATCTCATCAAGCAGCTTCTTGAAGGATCCCAGGGTGTCAGCTTCAACAACATTACTGGGGAGTTGATTCCAGACCCTCACGATTCTCTGTGTAAAAAAGTGTCTCCTATTTTCTGTTCTGAATGCCCCTTTGTCTAATTTCCATTTGTGACCCCTGGTCCTTGTTTCTTTTTTCAGGCTGAAAAAGTCCCTTGGGTCGACACTGTCAATACCTTTTCGAATTTTGAATGCTTGAATTAGGTCGCCACGTAGTCTTCTTTGTTCAAGACTGAACAGATTCAATTCTTTTAGCCTGTCTGCATATGACATGCCTTTTAAGCCCGGAATAATTCTGGTCGCTCTTCTTTGCACTCTTTCTAGAGCAGCAATATCTTTTTTATAGCGAGGTGACCAGAACTGCACACAATATTCAAGATGAGGTCTTACTAGTGCATTGTACAGTCTTTTTCTAGGTCTTTTTCATAGATTCCTTCTCCAATTTCAGTATCTCCCATATGATATTTATAATGTACATTTTTATTTCCTGCGTGCAGTACCTTACACTTTTCTCTATTAAATGTCATTTGCCATGTGTCTGCCCAGTTCTGAATCTTGTCTAGATCATTTTGAATGACCTTTGCTGCTGCAACAGTGTTTGCCACTCCTCCTACTTTTGTGTCGTCTGCAAATTTAACAAGTTTGCTTACTATACCAGAATCTAAATCATTAATGTAGATTAGGAATAGCAGAGGACCTAATACTGATCCCTGTGGTACACCACTGGTTACCACACTCCATTCTGAGGTTTTTCCTCTAATCAGTACTTTCTGTTTTCTACATGTTAACCACTCCCTAATCCATGTACATGTGTTTCCTTGAATCCCAACTGCGTTCAGTTTGAGAATTAATCTTTTGTGCGGGACTTTGTCAAAAGCTTTCTGGAAATCTAAATAAACCATGTCATATGCTTTGCAGTTATCCATTATCGATGTTGCATCCTCAAAAAAATCAAGCAAGTTAGTTAGACACGATCTCCCTTTCCTAAAACCATGTTGACTGTCTCCCAGGACCCTGTTACCATATAGGTAATTTTCCATTTTGGATCTTATTATGGTTTCCATAAGTTTGCACATAATAGAAGTCAGGCTTACTGGTCTGTAGTTACCTGGTTCAGTTTTGTTTCCCTTTTTGTGGATCGGTATTACGTTTGCAATTTTCCAGTCTGTCGGTACCACCCCTGTGTCAAGAGACTGCTGCATGATCTTGGTTAGCGGTTTGTAAATTACTTCTTTCATTTCTTTGAGTACTACTGGGAGGATCTCATCCGGCCCAGGGGATTTGTTTATTTTAAGAGCTCCTAGTCCCTTTAACACTTCTGCCTCAGTTATGCTAAAGTTATTTAAAACTGGATAGGAACTGGATGACATGTGGGGCATGTTGTCAGTATCTTCCTTTGTAAAAACTTGTGAAAAGTAATCATTTAATATATTTGCTATTTTTTTTTCTTCATCTACGATTTTGCCATTTGTATCTCTTAAACATTTAATCTCCTCTTTGAATGTTCGCTTGCTGTTGTAATATTGGAAAAACATTTTGGAATTGGTTTTAGCTCCCTTAGCAATGTTCATTTCTAGTTCTCTCTTGGCCTTTCTAACTTCCTTTTTGACTTGCGTTTGCAGTTCTGTGTACTCTCTGCGTACTTTCTTTTTGGTCCTTTTTTAATGCTCTGTAAAGTGCCTTTTTTCACTGAATATTTTTTTTAATTGATCTATTAAACCATTTTGGCAATTTAGTTTTACATTTAGATTTGTCTACTTTAGGGATATAATTGTTTTGCACCTCTAGTACTACATTTTTGAAGAACAACCATCCTTCTTCTGTGGGTGTTTTCTCTATTTTACTCCAATCTACTTCTGTTAGTCTCTGTTTCATACCTTCATAGTTTGCTTTTCTAAAATTGTAAACCTTAGCTTTAGTCATTACTTTTGGGGATTTAAAAAACTCTTCAAATGAGACCAGGTTGTGGTCTGAGTTTGCCAGTGGTTCTCTGACCTCTATTTTAGTTATTCTATCTTCGTTATTTGAAAAGACTAAATCAAGTCTACTAGACTACTTCTCCACTCGCTGCCGCTTCCACTCACTGTCGCTGGGAAGACTGCCTCGTTTAACTGCGTTGTTCTGCTGTGCTGTTGGCTCCTACCCTCGCCCGTGTCTCAGAACGGCGCTGAATTTGAATCAGCTGCTCCGAGTTTCAGCTTGTTTGTTATCAGAAAAACATACGCGGCTGTTTGACTTTGAGCTGCTGCTGTGTTTCCCCAATGTCCTCTGTTTTCTGATTAAAGCAATTCAAGATACAATTTCTCCTTGCTGCTTCTAAACTGCTCTGTACTTTTCCACGCCTGTACTTCTTCCATTCACTGCCGCTTCCACTCGCTGTCGCTGGGAAGACTGTTTAAACAATACAGGGTAGAGCAGAAGACATGATACCATTGTACCTGTACACATTTAAAAGGTATGGCAGGAACTGTTGAGATGAATTTATAAATGTTCAGCATCAGATCACACAGATGCGCAGGGGGTGGGTCCAGTGGCAGCAGACAGGCAGACTGAAGAACAGACAGCGAGTGCAACGGCAACTAAACATCTTTTAACCCCATACTCTTTTAAGAGATACCAAAATCTTTGTGAAAAGCTCAAAGTTTAATATATTTTTTAAACTATTTTCAAAATGGGATAGGAAAACTCCGTAGTTCAGGGAGAAGGAACAGAGCGATCAGAATGGCGAAATTTTGAAATTATTTGAATACTTACTTTTGCTTTTGCCGAGCCATGGTGATATGCTGTAATATCAACACCCCCATGTGACCTGTTTTGACCAATCAGGATAGAGTATTTAAAATACCCATTTTATAAAGACGATATATTTAACATTTTGATCAGGGTTTATTTATTTTTTGGTACTTGTACATACTATTGTAACACGTGCAATTTTCTTGTGTGCTGTACTTCTTCACTAACAAAACAAATATATATTTTTAAAAATGAAATAATATCCTGGCCCCTTCTCCAATTATGTCTGGCTCAGGTAATTAAGTGATTACTGTACTTTAAAAAAAAAAAAAAAAAAAAAAACGGGTTATACAGCCCATGCCTGCCAGGAGGTAAAGGTCTCATTCCCTCAGCTATCCCAACTGTAGTTATGCTCCCCTGATACAACTTTGTTACACTTTTTTTTTACCAAAAACACTGCGTCAGGTTTTAGTTTTGTACATTTGCAAGTAACAATTACTACAGGTACTGAAAACTGTGATGAAGAGCTTTCCACCAGATCAATGGATCTGCTTCACTGTCAGCCAAAGGAGTATGCACCTTTGGGGTGGGGGGGAGCGTGATCGAGTCGTGGTCCCAGTGTGCTTGTGAATGTTGTCCAATAACATATCTTGTTATGTCTAAATGTTACATGTTTTCACAGGGTTTTGTGATATAAAAGGGCAGCTTGTACGCTGCTGTGGGCTTTGTTGTGGTGTGCTGACCTTTCAGTAAAACCTGAATGAGATCTTGCTGCGGTCGTCTGCCTCTCTTTTGTTTACCCTGGAATGCTACAAGATTTTACACATCATGGTAATTTGCTCAGTATCAGTTGATTTGAATCTGAAAAAAACCCATACCACAGAAGATGAGCATTTCTTAGGTATAATCTTATTTGAATGAAATTAAGTTAAAACTTTGCCACTTTGCTCTCTTTCACTTTTGCCTCTCGCAGCCATTGTGAAGTGACTATAACTGGCAACGACGACGTGAAGATCTGGACTCCCTAAGTTTATACATAATGGGGAGAGTTCATCGAATGTAGTTTAAACTGATTCTTTTAAAAGTTTAAAGTGATCTGATTGAATGAAGGGGTGCGTGTTGTATAAAGTAATAGTTTTGTAATTCAAAATTGAAATAACAAAATGTAATAAAAATAATACAATTCTGTACTTTTAGACCTCCCTATGAAGTTCAAACTAATCAGTCCAATGTGCACGGGGACACAAACTGAGAAGGGAAAAAAATTGAAACACATCTTCAGAATAGACATTTTAGGTTTAATTTTTCTTTTAGACACATCATAATGTTTAGTTTGTTTTTTTTCGCTCAGTTTGCGCCAATGTTGGCGATTAAAAAAAAAAAAAAAAAAAAAAAAAAGTATTTTTTTAAATTAAGAAAAATTCTAATTTATTTGATTTAAATCATTTTTTTTTTAAAAATGTAATTAATTTTTTAATTTTATTTAGGTACCACAAAATGTTCGTGTCAACTGACAACTGAGGAAGTCAGCACCTCGGGTCACTTTTTTAACAAAGACTCTTATTCACTGCCAAACATTAACTACTTTAGATGTGTAATGGCTGCAGTATAGGGCACTGACCTTAAGTTTAGGGTTTTGGTGTTGGGAGAGGATTATTCAGATGGTGAGTTTCTACTGGACCACCTGTAATTAGGGATGCAATGGTTATTATTTTCCCAAATCAAAGCTGAACCGAAACCGATATGCATAAAATTCCAAACCAAACCAATACCGAAACAAAATGATGCAGTGCTTTAATTGCTTTACATTTTCAAGGACAAGACTTTCAACAACAATGTATGTTGGCTTACAGTTAGGAGATCTGATGTTGATATCAGCTTGATATCAGAAAGCGGTGGGAATTGTGACAGAGATTGAATGACGCTTAGTGTTAGATATCCCTCCCAACCTGAGAGCGTGCTAGATAAAGGGAGCAGAGTACCCTGTTCTAAAAGGCATTACACTTGGGTAGGTGGAAGTCAGCCGGCTGGAAAAGGGACTGAGCTATATTCCCAAAGTCAATGACCCGAATGGGAAACGGCATGGCATCCGTGGATTGGAGAAGCGGATGTGCTGGTTAACCAAGGGGTCATGAGCAGGGGTATAAAATAGGGGTGTAGGAAAGTAATCTGTTCCTTTGTAAATGGTTAGCATACAACCTAAAAGAAGACCCTGCATCTGTAAAGAAATGTGAGTGTTTTGTTAGTCTGTCTTGCAACACTCTGTTTGTGTTGTCTATTCAAGAATACTAACACGATCTGGAGCTGCAGCAACAGCCCAGCATCAAACCCGGACACCAGCACTTCACTTTTCACGGAGAACAGTCTTTTCATCACAAGCACTTAATTCACGAACTGTAGGAACTGTGTCTGTGTCTTTGTGTTTTGTGTGGGTGATAAAAACTAGACTTTTGGTTGCGGGTCAAGCCCGTGGGATTTTACAAACTGAAGTGATACATGCCGCTGTATTTCGCTTCCATCATTTATTATTTACAGGTGTTTGCCTTAGGGCTCTGGACATTGTTATTATTATCAATAAACACCCCTGCACCTGAAAGTAATTGTCTGTGTGTTTTGCACCTGCACGGCACTGCACTCACTTGTATCCACTCACCAGTTTGTCACAGAATGCATACTGAGGACATTCTGTGCAGTAGTTTGTTACATTGCTAATACCCTAAAAGCAGATCTATTCTTCTAGATTTTTAAACGAACACATTTTCAAGCAAAGACAGTTAAAGAAGTACTTCCTTGAATTGGGTCTGTGTTGTCCTGCTACAGTAGAAAACATGCAAACCAAACACGATGCAGTTGAGAACCCGAAAGAGACGAACCCGATAGATGATGGTATCTGCCATCAAAATGTAATGTGCGTTGTTTTGTTAATTGTATAGTGTGTGTGTGTGTGTGTATATATATATATATATATATATATATATATATATATATATATATATATATATATATATATATATATATACACACACACACACACACTATACAATTAACAAAACATATATATATATAGGGAGTACCAATATGTAAAATGTAGCTGATTCAAAAAGAGACAAATACTTTATTACTGTAGTTATTTGTGAGGCTCCTGTCCAAGTAGTGGTTTATTTTTTAAAGATTCTGAATTCTTCTAAAGTGCTTACGTAGCATTACAGTTGGCTGCTACAGTACACGGTTGATGAATGTTTTGAGTTAGTACAAATGACCGCCGATTATAAAACATTTTTAAAACAATGCTAAAAGTGTCTGGAAATTGAATTCTGTTTGAAATATGCAGGTCTTAAGAGGCCACTGGCTGAAGGACCTAACTTATCACAGAACTGTTATTTGCATTAATCTCTAGATGGGCAATTACCGTGGACTTCATATACAGTTATTCACTGTCTACTGTCTTAACTTTGCTTTTGATAGACAAAAGAAAAGTGTGTGCCAGTCATCCCCTGATGACTGATGCAGTTGAGGGGGGCATGTGTATGTCACACTTTAAAGTTTGGCATGACAGCTTGTATTTTTGTGATGAAACTGGCTAAGGGCCTTCTTTTATATTGAGGATATTTGTATGTCACACATTTTAACATAGTTAACATAACTGCTTATTTAATTGTAAAAAAATAAATAAAAATTGATGCCATTACTAATAAGAAAAAAATCAGCGGTAGTCTTCATTTTAGTGTGCCGAATTAATGTTTTTAGTTTGGCTTTAAATTAAAGGCTTTAACATAAATGGTAAAAGAAAATACAAGTCATAAAAGTGATAGCATAATTGTTGAATTGTACTGTAAATCACTGTATTTAAATACTGTGAAAATCTGTATAACATCTTAAGGGTCTATTCACACTAGCATTTATTCGTTGTGTTTTCTAGGGCAAAAATTAGAATTGAATACAGTGCTCCTTGCTATAACGCGGGTCTCGGGCGACACACAATATGAGCATTATAACCAAAGAGCGTTATAAACTGGGGAGTTGGGGTGTGCCGCGAGACACACAACAACACACATCTGACTAAAATACAAAATCAAATAACTCTCTATAATGATTTCCATTACATGAGAGTAGATGTTGAACTTCATGCTGATCTGAACTCTGCTTTCGCCAAGATAAGCACCAACTAAGACGTAGCTTTGCAGTAAACTAATGTGATCCATCTGCATCTCCATCCATTTGCGTTGTTTTCCATCTGATGATGTAGATATCCATCTGTCTGGTGTTGATTGCTGAAGTGTAATGCTGGCTCCAGGGATCAGCTCATTTTGCCTCCCCAGCGCATCAGCACACACAACGGCTGCGATGCTGGCTCCAGGGATCAAACCAGTGCGGTCTCCCCAGCGCATCAGCATGACAACTGTCTGGTTTGAGCTAAGTAGGGTACATCTCTAGGGACCTCAAGAGAGCTCAACAGTGATTCTGGCGTCCCAGCATCACCCCCCCTTCATCCCCCACTCAGCTCAGCCCAGCCCAGCTTACTTACCTGTACATCAGCGTTGCTTTCTTTCTATTGTTCTTGAGATCCCCATCCAGAATATTTCCGTCTCAACCACAGCCAGTTGCTGCTCCTTTCTGTTGCTTCAGATAAATTCTTCACCGACGCAACGCTTGGCCACTGAGCCTGACGTCTCTGAGAAACCGGGTTGTAGAGTGTGCCACAAATCCTCAACAACCCACCTCCACTGGGTAAACTCGGACTCTTCATCCTCGATGTTCCGCTTCAGCAGCTAGTTGAGCATACCAAAGTTTCTTCCTCCCATACGCTTCTTCCACAGCATCCTCCCATGGCACTGTTAACTCTACCAGATGAACAACGCGTGCTGATCCAGACCACAAGACAATGTCTGGTTGAAGGTTAGTAGTGGCAATCTCAGGTGGAAAAATAAGCTGTTGCCCAACATCTGCCAGCATATTCCAGTTTCTAGCAGCTTTCAGTTGTCCTGGACGAGGCTTACTTTTAACACCTTTTCTTGGTGGTTGCTCTCCTGGACGGAGGAATATTGTCTTATGTGTGTAATGCTTTGACGGAACTGGTGGCAACTTATTGGTCAGGTTACGCTTGTCCTCCAATGCTAAGGCCAGACATCACAGCACCTGGTCATGGCGCCAAGTAAACCGCCCTTGGCTAAGACCCACCTTACATCCTGTCAAAATGTGCCTTAATGTTCCAGGTGATGAACACAGAGGATCAGAGGGATCCTCACCCACCCAGAGGGTTAGGTTCTGTGTTTAGGTTCTGAGAACATCATATGCTGATCTGATGAGGAAACTGATCCTGCTCTGTTCCATTGTCCACAGGTCTTGCCAGCCGATCTTGCGTTGTTCCACGCTCTTCCATTTCATCCATTCTCCCTGCTTGACCTGGGAAATGGCCTTTACACACCTGATCCTCTCCTCCTGCTTTTGCACCTCATTGACTACCAGCTTCCTCCGTTGAGCTGGGGTTGCCTTGTGCCATGTAGTATGAGCTGAACTGAGGCCAAAAGCTCATTTTCCATGCTGAACTTGCCCCATAATATCTCCGATTCAAAGGGCAGCCTTACCATCTTCCACAGCTTTCTTTGCTATTTTCTTCCAGTTTTCAACACAAGTGCTGCCCCCTTACGCATTTGTCGCGTGAATCTACCAATCTGTATGTGTTTCCTCCAAATTTCTCTCCAACTCAAACTTAGATGATTTTAGTGTGCCATTTTTTCACTGGTGAGTATCTTCTTTAGTTCTCTCACGCTCTTTCTTTTTGTAGCGTTTCCATAGGCGCTCAGCTCTGCTCAATGTTGCAAGCTTATCTTTTATGACCCTGTGGAAGGGGTGTGGGTAATTCACTGACCAGGAGACAGACAGGTGTACTTGGAAACACCACACAGGTGCCCAGTTTTATTTTAGACCGGTTCTTATTTTTCTCCGGCAGAGGGCACTGTTGACCGTGGGCTGCCTATCAACGATGATAGACAGCACCACGGAAATACCACAGCTGGTACACAAACAGCAAATGCACTTGCAGGTGCTCAAAGAAATAATAATGAAAACAGAAGGCGAAAAGAACAAGGGAAAACAAAACAGTAACAAAACTACAAATAAAAGGTGCTGCACTCGGCAGCGTTATCCCGGTCGCCGCTACCCGCACGACCCGGATCACCGTCCTACTCTATCGGCTATCTAGCCTGCTCTTTCACAATACGCCGGGGTCTGCCCAAGGATTCCCCGCTCTCTCTCTCTGTCTGTGAATCTTTATTTCTCTCCCGGCTGATTCCCGGTCCCGAATCAAAGCTTCTGCACTCTTAGCGCGTCTAAGTGGGCAGACCTGAGGAAACAGCAGAGCGTTATTTTATAGGACCAACAATCACCCAAGACCCACCTCCCAGCCATTCAGAGAGGGGGAAAGTCCACACACCCACTTTCCCACCTCCCCGTGTCACTGCCATGACTCACAGGCGGTTGTTGGGCGACTGCCGCCCTCTTCCTGCAGCCCGTGAACACGCCAGCAGAGTCAGTACAGATCTCTCCCTGTTACAGACCCTTTGTAACAGATGGAGTACCTCCTTCTGACTTTGTTCTGCTTTTCTCCATTGCTTTCTTAACTGCCTCCGTTCTCTAACTAAGCATTCAATTTCCTGCTACCAGCTATACTTTCCTGGAATAGTTTGTACTTTTTCCTTCCTTTTTTCAATTCCAAACCTCTTGCTTCCATATGCGTAGATGATGTACCCAAATTTATCTAGCTTCTATTCAACTGTTCCATTTAACCTTTCCAAAGTAAAACAGAGATCCGTGTTTACTGTGTCCCATGCAGTTTTCTCACAAGCTCTTGGCCATTTAACTCCAGGCTTGTGCCCATTGAGGTTCTTTTCTCTCTTACGCTGGTTCGTCTGACTGGGTTTGCAAGGATCATTAGGTTCATCACTAGTTGTATCCACGCAAGTCCTCCTCACGTCTATGACAGGGGTGCTGATATCCTGAGAACTGTGGCTTGCTTCCTGTCGCTGGATTTCATTCGACTGACTTGACTGACTTTGTAAGAAGTACTGATCAGTGCGAGGCCCTTGTCCCTTCTCCCTCAAGCTTTTCATTCTCCCTTGATGAATCTTCAAACCCCTGACCATTGTCGCCTTGCTTCAGCCGCAGACTCAAACCTGGAGTTCCATGCCTTTGCTAACTGCAGATCTTGAGCTAGTACTTGTGAAGTACTCTCCATTCTCATATCTGTTTCTGTTCCTAAGTCCTTAACCGTATTATCCAATGTTGAGTCATCTTCCTCCCCCGCTCTCTCAGACTCTAGGGGTATTTTTCTCTTTAATTAACTAGAAGCCTTGGGCGGGTGTCACCAGCATCCTGTTTACCTTTGAAAACAAAGAGCTGGATACTGCCGACCAGGGTAGCTAACCCTTGCCAGCCCCAATGGGGTCTCTTTTTTTCCTCCTGTCAGCTGTCTCTCCATGCTGTCACGAGGTCTTTCCCTTGTTGCCAGCTGCGCTATTCACAGCAGTCACTGGATGTGACCAGATCTTCGTGATTTCCATTACATGAGAGTAGATGTTGAACTTCATGCTGATTTGAACTCTGCTCTCTCCAGGATAAGCGCCAACTAAGATGTAGCTTTGCAGTAAACTAATGTATATCGTGAAGCAAAAATGTAACCTTCCGTGAATTAACCATGTATCATGTTAATGCACCATGTAATCAATGCTATGTTTTTTACAAATAAAAAAAGCGACAGTAGGGATGCTAAATTCCGTGTTAAGTTAATAAATGTTTTAGCTTAAATATATAGTTTAATCGTTAAAGTAGAAACATTCTGAAAAAAACGCTGTGTAAGGGTGATAGTATGCGTCCCCCTCTGTGCATTCTCGACAGTAGGAGAAAACTGGAAGACTGCCGTCTTGGGGGAAGTGCATAGCTGCAAGAGCGCTGAGCATTTTAAAATAACAGCCTTCTATAAATTTCCGCATATATGTTTACACATAGGTCTTTTACATCAGGTTTTCTACTGTCCTTAAACGCACACCAGTACCTGTTAATCCATTTGTGTATCTCAAGCACAACAGAGAAACGCATTAATAGTAAAATTGGTTTAATTTATGTTTTTTTTTTCTTCTGTGAAACCACTAAATGGGCTTGTGGCAGGGCAAAAGCCCTGCACGTGTAACTACTGTATTGTTTTATAGGTATAGTTTAAATAAAATATTAAATGCCAGTGTGTACTAGATATGGCGGGTTTTTGCAATTGTAAATAAAGTTGAAAAGTTTTGAATTTCAACTGATGATCATTAAGCCCAGCCACATGGTATAAAAAAGGAGCTGGAAAGCCAGCTCCTTTGGTCTAGTTTCAGCAGTCTAGACCAAAAGAACTGGCTAGGGATTAATTTAGGGGATTTTGATGTGTCAGAGAAGGTTCCAGAGCAGGACCTCCCTTTTAGTGGGAGCAGCGCTAAGCCAGTGTTTGGCAAACTTTTGTTTTTGGCTGTTTTCTCCCTGTGTTTTGTTTTAGAGTTACTATTTTGATTACACTCTGTATGTCCTCCTGCACTAGGGCTATCATTGCTGGTACCCTAGTGGCAGCCACCTGTCACTGCAACTGTGTGTATTTGAAATAAAACCTGGACACCCGAGAGGCATTGTCAACTGCATCCCCCTGTGTCTGCCGAAGCGACTCATCTTTATTAATTTAAATACAGTTACTCCTCATAATGATTATAATAGTGTGTCCAGCAAAACCCTTTATTTTTACCTTTAATAAAGATTATTTGCTTATTAACATGTTGCTATCTCGTTTGCATGTGAAAAATGAAGGCTTGGCCTATTTAAAAGCCCATTAAGTTATTTGACAGAAAATAATAAGAACTAAATTAAGCCCTATATGTAAATAAATGTATAAAAACAGTGAAGCAATGTGAAACAATAATAGCATTGGCGGTAGGATAATGGCCTGTTTTGATTAGTGGGCGAGCAATAATTGCATTATTACAGAAATGATATGCAGTCTAATTATTCAAACAGTGCTAAAATCCAAATAATCAATATATAAATTACTAATAGCAATAGTTTGTACTTATCTGACTGGCAGCAACAGAAAACAAAGAAGACCAAAAAATAAACATAAAATGGAAGTATTTCTGTTTAAAAAAAATAAATTAATAAAAAAAAAAAACACAGCCTTCTGTAATCTGGCTCAACAAAAGACAGTAAAGTTGAATCCGGTATCCTCCACAATTGAAATTGGTGGCATGCCGTTTGCGATCATCTCCACCTCCTCCACGCTAGATCCAGCTTCAGTAGAAGCAGACTAGCCATGTGACCAAAAGAATGCTGGACATTGGGAGGTGAATATCCAATGACAATGATGCCAAATGAGATGTCTGTGTTAAGTGCCAGTGCAGTTTTTCTTCAGTTCAGATACTGTATCAAAAGGGAGAGACAGAAATGGAAGTTAGAGTGAGAAGTTGTTTATAGTTTGAACAACACCGGTACTGTATTTACTGTAGTACTATTGCATGAATCAATAGTATAGGGAATTGACATGCTGTAGGAGTGTTCTATCCGAGGTGCGTTATAACCGGGAGCCTTATAGCGAGGGAGCACTGTACTACTTTTCACTTGAGCATAATTGCTGTGGAAAAATATGCGAAATAAGCTGCGAAAAAAAATCGAAACAGGTTAGATTTTTAGACGAGAAACACAGCAATCAACACCCTGTCTTGCTAAATTTGGATATAATATAGGCAATATGGGGTGCACTCTGCCGTATGGTTATTGCTCCAAAGAAGAGAAAGATTGATCTACAAAAATGTGTATGTACGTGTATAGCATATCCTGGGTGCTAATAAAAAGGGAGCATGAGAGAGCAACTGGGAGACTGTGAGTGTCAGGTCAGCCGCTGTATTGTTTAAACAAATTAGAAGTACAGATAGGACTACCAAACGCAGTCATTTCGATGCATTGTGATTTTTTTGTATGTGTATTTTTTTTATTTCTCACAGATACCTTGTTACCGACGACTCCTTCACAACCGTAGCATACAGCTATAGGATGGGTATCTCAACTGTGTGTGGAACCAAAAACTTGTAGTCAAAACAGTGTGTTTATTTTAACATGTCAATATAGTGCTTACCTGGAATTCTGATTTTCTCATAATTCCTCATTTCTGTTTGTATTCTTTATCAAAATATTTCTTGTACTGCTTATCATAAAGAACAGGATATTCTGCACTGCTGGAATCAGACTTTCCGCCATCTTGCCTGTGATATTTGACATGCAAGTCGGAATACAACAATAGCAGAGAAATGCCAGGCGTGAAAAACGCAGCGAATAAACACTGTAAGCCCTTAAAGCCTATATTCGGGTCTTTGCGGGTTCAAAATAACCAGAGCTACCCTGTAACTATATGAATAAATTTAGAAATAGTTAGGAATCTAAAGATGTGTCATGGTTGCTATTGTAAAGGGTCATGGGTACTAATATTGTTTCAGATGTTTCTTAATGTGTCAAGCTAGAGAGCCAGTGAGACCACAACAACTCCATGTTAGGACAAGTTACAAGATTAGAGACAACAGAACTGTATTCTGGTCTGCCACCTTTTGGTCATTAAATTAGACCACCCCTACCTGGACTTGCTTCATGTTAGCAAAGATGTGTGCAATGGGTGCAATTAAAAATAGTTTAGTTAAACACTGAGCAAGATTATATTTGAGAATCATCAGGTGTGCACAAATGAAATTGTGGCTATATATAAAAATAAAAAACAACTAAATATTGGATTCATAGTATTCACTAGCAGCACTACTTATCCTAGTTTTCTCCTGTAAAAGCTGACAGCAGCCTACCCAGTTCCTCTGTGTTCAGCATTGTACAGTCATGCTTCATTTCCTTAGACCCAGGTGCAATGGGGTTTAACACTAGAACTGCCTGATTTTCAAACTACGTAGAACCGCCACGTGGGTCACTTTGACCCATACAATTTTAAAATGAAAGACATACCGTCGGATACAACTGAAAAGTTATATTCATGAACATCATATCTAACATTTGCATTGCAGAAACACCGTATTTAAATGGAAAATTAAACATAAAAGGCTTTATTTTTAAAATGAGCACATATATAGCATGACTACAAACAGTGAAAAAATATAATAAAATACACATTTCAAAAGAAACGGGTATGTACATATGCCAATATACAGGTGTAAATGGGTATATGTACACACAAAACTATAGAACGGAAATCATTGTTTCTAATACTACATAAAAATAAAATATAACACTACTTAAGGTATGATGGCTGCATTGAACTCTATGGATGAGCGTACGCGTCTGCCAGCTGACTGTGCCTGCATCCAGGAGCTGTGTTGTAAACACAGACGTAGTTCCATTGAACACTATTGTGTAAACACATGTAAACTGGTACATACAAACCTGCTATATATATATATATATATATATATATATATATATATATATATATATATATATATATATATAACATACGTTTCCTATTATGCACATAAGTTGTTATCCTACCTGTCATTTCAGTTTGCTCTATGCATCTGAGTGCAGCTTGCCGTATTCCAGTCAAAATGACTACTTTCAAGATTAAATATTTCCTTCTGATATATTCCTAGTTGCATTTCTGGAACAAAACAAAGGATGGTTGTCTCCCAGGTACATTGAAAAATAAGCAACTATGCTTTCACTGAGTTGGCATCTTGACAAATCCACAGTCATAGCAATCTCTGTCTACAAACAAAGAAAGGCTTGAAATAAAAAAAAAAAAATGTGTGCTAGGAGGAGGGGGCGTGTCTTGTTTGCTGCATTTACCAAAAAAATATATAATGTTACGTTATATTAAAAAAAGACATATATTGTAATGCCTGGGTCACATTGACCCTTGTGGCGGATCTAGATAGAACTGTTTATAACTTTATCATTTTTGCAATTCTGGCTATCAAACGGCATCAAGATATTTAATTCATATATTTAGGAAAAGTCAAAAACGGGCATACACGTATGATTTACAACGGAAAAGTAATTAACAGTTTAATTGCAAAATGGGTCAAACTGACCCACATGGTGGTTCTAGTGTTAAAAAGGACATGCTGCAGCTGTTTAGTCTGCCTCTGAATCACGTGACAGACAATAAGATGGGCTGTCAATCCCAGGCTCAGAAAGTCAGACATTTTAAACTGCTGGTTTCTGGAACAGATACACATTTAAACCAATTTTGTCCAATGCATGTATAATGTTAGGTACTTTATCTTGTGTCACTGTGTATTGTGTCACAGTTTATCACCCGAGTCTTATTTCCGTCCTGCTGTCTGCTCTGTATAGCAATACAAATACAAAAAATGACAATACTATTCATATTCTAATACATCAGATTTAACTTAATATGTTACTGAACAAGCTGAAGGGTTTAATACACAACACATGACTTTACTAGCTTTTTGTATTATTGTATTTATTCTTGCAATATCTTTTTCAACATATTCGCGATTGTTTTGATATTTTTATTAAAGTATCCCTGGTCGTAAATCCAGTTATTTTCATTTCACATCAGGTCTTCCCGTTAAAGTGTCTTCAGAATTCATAGCATCAGTAATTTCATTCCAACCTTGTCAATCACAAACATTTCACTGGTTTCCGACTCCTCTCCCAAATGTCACTGGAGAGCCAAATTACGTGTGCACTGTGTAGCTGCAGGAAGTACTAGTTACTGCAGTACTGTATGAAGTGTTATTGAGCACTCTTTGCAGTACTGTGTGAAGTGCTATTGAGCTCTCTTATTGCAGTTCTGTATGAAGTGCTATTGAGCACCCTTATTTTATTGTGATCGCCATAAGGTTGCTGATTTGTGTTGCAGTCAATGCATACTCTACAAGCAGGGTAGAACATACTAGATTCTTACTGAATTTTTGAGTAGTGGGGCAGGTGCTCAGTAAACCCTCAGTGATGGCTAGCAGTTGAAAATGCTTTCTCTTTTTAGATCAGCGATGGCTTCAGGAATAAGGTTAACAAGAAGATCAATGACCTGCTACAGCAAATGGAGGAGGGCCTGAAGATGGCCGACCCACACGACTTCTCTGCTTACACAGGATGGACAGGTGAGTGAGTGTTCGCTGGATCTGGTACATTTTTTGTTAACTAGATAATATATCTAATTTCCCCACTGCTGTGGCTGGAAATATTTCCTTGTGCTGCCTTTTGAAGCCTCCCTGTTCTTGTAATTCTGCTGTCACTTCTGGCCACGTCATATCTACAATGTATAATAATCTCACTTGACCTGTGACCTGTCATGGCTTCTATGTAGTGGTGATGTGCCTTTTTGGTTTTACCCTGTCAAAACATCATGGTGCTGATGTAAGGATAGATGCAGTGCAAGTAATTGTAGCTGCAAAATCCAAATTGCCTAGTGGCCAGGCAATTATTTTGCACTGCGGCCTATATAAGCTTAAGAGCAATGCAAATTACTCAACACAGACAAATAATGAGCAGCAATCATGATAACGAGGGTCGCAATGAATGGCTGCACTTTAAGTCCAGAACACACTGCCCAATGCGATCGTCGCATCTCAATGGAGGAGGTCGCGTCACAAAAAAATGTTTGTGAGGGGGCATCACATACTGCCTGATAGAATCCAGAGATGCACAATTTGTGAGGTTTTCCTGATGTTTCACCTGCCCTGGATGAATAAAATACAGCGACAATGGGGCAAATCAATTGGCTGTGGCAGTACTAATATCTCTAATTTTGACTAGAAGGCAACAGGATGGTGAAAACACACTCTCTTATACACACACACACACACACACACACACACACACACACACATATATAGTAACACAGCAAGGAGGTGGTTAATATCCTCCCTGCCAAAAATCTAATTGTTTAATTATTTTATTAGTTAATTATCACCTGTACCTGGCTATTGTAAATTATAGCCAGGTGCAGGGTATTTTAAGAAAACAGCCAGTCCCTTCAGGGCTGCTGCTGTGTGAAGGAGACCAACTGAAATGGTGCTCAATCCTACCAAAAAAAAGGTAACTGTGTTTCTTTTTTGTTTTGTGAAACACTGTTTTCCAGCTGGGAAACAGCTTAGCTGTCTGGCTTACTAGAACTAGGTTCCTGACGTGTGCAGTCAGCGCTCTAAAAGCGGAGTTAGGTTTTTGGTTTGTTTTGATTTATTTTGTAAACATTAAAATGTGCGTAAGTACTTTTCTTGCAATTCCTGTGTTAGGGTCGTGTTTTGAAGGGAAAAGAGCCCGAGAGAGCCTGTGTGGTAAGCGTCTCCTTCACATATGGTGTCAGAAGCACCCTTCTGACTCAAAACACGGAAAATGGATTTGAAGGACTTAATTGAACAAATAAATAAAAACACTGCTGCTCAAATAGAGTAGAACAAGAAATGGAGACTGGAGAGGGGGCTGCCGGAACGAGAGATGAACAGACTGAAGCAGCTGTGAAGCCTGTGAAAGAAGCCCCATGGTCTCCTGAGAGGAGGAGTGCTTCCTGGAGCCAGAGGAAGTGGAGCCAGTGCATTCTCTGGAACCAGGGGCTTCAAACAAGGGAGGAGGTGAGATCTCTACTGCCAACACAGCCTCAACCTAAATCCCTGAGAATAAGTCCGTTGCAAAGCAGTGCAGTCCAGTAATCTGTGCTCCTGAACACCTGGTAAGAGTGCCTGGACCTCCAGCCATTGGACCTGAAGATCAGTCCGGAGCACCACAAAGCACAGTCTCTTACCTGGTCCCCTTCTTCGCTCACCCTGAAGCCCCAGATGTCGTGGCGCAATCGGAAACTAGATTTTTGCCATAGTGTTCTTGTTTCTGTCCGACTGAGTAACCTGTTTTTACCTTTCAAAACATTAAAGTGGCCTACGATTATGTGGCTATAATGTGCAGTTTTTATTCTTCTTTCAAAAATAGCATAAATATTTTTCATGTATCATTTAAACTTTTTTTTTTTTTTTAAATTCACAACTTTTTTTTATTTTTCAATCGTAGTCTACTGCATAGTAGTAGTTACAGCATGTGAGCTGTATTGTATTACTTGTAGTTAAAATAATATAGGCTACTTTCTGATTACTAGAAAAAGCTATAATATTAACGTGCATCATCTCACATTTTAAATATTATAATAAATTTTACTGTGATTATGTGATTGTGGAGTTTTGTGTTTGTTGTTGTTGTTTCGATATATATATATATATATATATATATATATATATGGTTGTTGTACCATTAAAAGAACTTACACTTGATCACACGTGTCACTGCTGTTCCATAGTCAAGGAATATACAACATAAACGTTTTTTTCCACTCATCGCAAGTAAAACTGGACATGTACTGTGTCCCACATTTTATATTTGAAAACCTACATACTATATGAAAATCTACCTATGGGAAACTGAAGCCATAAAAAAGGATTATTGTAAAATTGTGGAACTTTGGATTTTTTTCTAAGACCTTGAAATAAAAAAGATTGAATATCTCAAAACTGTTTGGAATACGCATTACTGTTCTTCGTCTGAACGATTTATTTATTTAACCCAACTTGTTATGCTACGTTCCTGCTCGCCATGTCATCACAAGCGAATCTTTTTCCTTTGTGGCTCAACTATTTTTCCCAAAAGGCTTTGAAAAATGTGCTTGTGTAAGACTGTCCATCATTCACCGTGTGCTGGTAGATGAGTCAATACAGACTGTTTAGTTTAATTTCATTTTGCCCAAATGAAAGCTCTTTAGCATGATCACGTAATATATGCATGCCACAAACGGGGACATCAGCGGACGGCGCTGCTTGTGAAAAACAAACAAACAAACAAACAAAAACAAAAAAAAACCCACGTGGCATCCAAACGAAAAATATTTTATAAAGAAATTGTACAGACCAATTACCAGAATCATGTTCCGAAAGATGCAGCCCAAGGAATACCAGTCACCCTAGTCACAGGGAGATGAAGCAGTTGTGGTTTCAAACATAACCCCTGGTCCCAAAAGAACATTTTCACAGACTGCAAGCCAGAAACACACAGCTTCAAAATCACAGCTAAGTTGTTTTCCCCGTTGTTTGCTATTTCTTTAAAATGTGTTGAAATATATTTTGGAAACTAATAAAAACTGGATTCGAAGAAATAAAATCCTAAACACATTTATTATTTTAAAATGAAGGATTTGTCTCACTATGATTTATTGAATTTTAATGTCAGAATTGCTGCAATATTTTACTGTCAGTAGTTACAGATGAAAACATGGTAAAAAAAAAACATGTTTTTTTAAACACAGTAGTGGCTGTACAATCCTACTAATATTATTAATCATATCAGTACAATCTTGCGTACAAGCTGTCCCTTTATACCTCAAAACCCTGTGAAAACATGTAACATTTAGACATAACAAGACACGTTATTGGACAACATTCACAAGCACACTGGGACCACGACTCATTCACGTTGCGAATATAACGCTTTTTACCATCGTTTTTTTGCGGGAAAATGGTAGCAAAAAAACACCCTCCTACCGCACCAGTGTTCAAACGGCCTCCCTGCAAGCTCTTCCTACAACCCTGAGAGAGAGAGAGAGAGAGAGAGAGAGAGAGAGAGAGAGAGAGAGAGAGAGTTTTCCAGTTTGTATATCTGCCTTTACAACATTATGACATTAGCATACGGAAATGAATAAAGAAAAAAACGTGACAGAAACTTTTATGGAAATAGGAAGCATACAGTAGTTTTTCAGATTCTGCGTTGAAATTACAGTTGCTTTTGCAGATTGTACAATGTTTTCCAGAAACTCTTGCTGTCTTCACATTTGGTACAGATCTGCATTTTTGATTTTCTTAGTATAGCACTTTATATTACTGGTGGCTTTATTTACTTGATGTTGGAGAGGCTATTGGACTTAAAATCCTGCTAAACCAACAGTTGCTGCAGTGCAAGGAGAAAGCAGTGAAAGACAGTGCCTGTTTACTGATCACGCAGCCCTGTAATTTCTGCCACACTAACCACAAATGTCACCACCAGGCACTGATGAGAAAGGAGTTGTATAGGTCATATTCATTTAACTTTGGGACTTCTTGAAGAAATGTAACTTCCATATAATGTATTTAAAAGTTATGTCAAACCATTGTGCCACATGTTAGTTTTACAAATTATATATATATATATAATATATATATATATATATATATATATATATATATATATATATATATATATATTGTATATATATATGTGTGTGTGTGTGTGTGTGTGTATATATATATATATATATATATATATATATATATATATATATATATATATATATATATATATATATATAATGTCACTGCAAGCCATTAAACCTGTTTGTTACATTGTTGCATGTTTTGGCTTATTTCTCCTGTTCTGATCCCAGGTATAGCCCTGCTGTACCTGCAGCTTTACCAGGTGAACAACGAGCCGGCCCATTTGCAGAGAGCCCTTGACTACGTGAAGAGGACCTTGCGCAACCTGAACGGCAGGAGAGTCACCTTCCTGTGTGGCGATGCGGGTCCGCTGGCTGTGGGGGCTGTGGTCCACCATAAACTGAAGAATGAAACTGAGAAAAAAGAATGCATTACAAAGTAGGCACAACAGCACAACTTGGGTAATGTTATATCTTTCAAGTGCTAAGATTCAATTCCTAGCCCAGACTGACCATGTATTGCAAAACCAAGTGTGTAGACTTGCATTTCTGCTTGAGAATGAAGTTCTGGGACTTCATTTTACCCAGAAATTCCTTTTTACAGACTACCACCCATGAGCTCACAGCATACATGTTATTATGTCTGAGAATAAATTAAGTTATTCTCAAATACTATATCTTTGTGAACTTTTTATTGCAATTAACTTAAATGAATGATATAGAAGTGACTGTTTAGAATTATCCAAACACTCCTTCTGTCATTGTTTAACTCATGTTCTTTCTGCCTCTAAGGCTTCTACAGCTGCACAGAACAGTGGTGGGCTCTAACTCCGATCTCCCCGATGAGCTGCTTTATGGCCGGGCTGGTTACCTTTACGCACTGCTGTATGTGAACAAAGAGATCGGGCCTGAAACCGTACCCGAGTCCAACATCAAAGAGGTGGGAGAGCGCAGCTGCAAGCTCTGAGGTTAACATTTCAGCACTGTGGGCTTTTTAATACCTGGACAAACACGGGAGATTTTGTAACATAGATGGATACATTGTAAACCATTTTTCTTTGTGTTCTCCAGTTAGCATCTTTAAGACCTAGGATGTCTTTATTATCACAGGTACCTGTGATGTTTCAAAAATAGTGTGCTCTGTTATAAATTGGGTTAGTTTTGCTAGAACTATAAGTCAGTTCCCTCCACAAGGGCTCAGTCGGATTTAGGTCCTAAGATTAATCAGTACAGTGCTAATTGGCAGCCCTACCTAAATGCTTTTTTTTTCTATTGCTATATAAAATAAAAGGTAAGTGTTAAAAAAGAAATTTAAACAAATAAATAATGAATTAATAACATTTACACATGACTTTGAGAAAAATAAATGTGTAAGCAACACCTAAACCGATGTTAAAGGACACACTGATAATTAAAATGGTATAATCTGTCAAGCTATTTATATTCCAGGTTTCATGGGTTGTATTAGCTAATGTATGGCCAATAAAAATGAGGTATACTTCAGCAACACTGAATGCAGTGGATTTAAACTTCGTTTTTACACACCTGAACTTGTATATTATACCTTACTACCAGAATAAGTTATACAACGATTTAGTACAATAATGGGGTGGAGTGTTTTTTTATTGCAAAGATTCACATTCTCGATTCAAAATTGTGTGGAAATAAAATATGGCACAGTTATAGGCCTGCAACATAGAGCAAATGAAGTCGGTTAAACAAAATGATGAACCCATTTATAAGGATGTGAAAAGCTAAGAATAATTTGAATGAACAGTATTTTCCAGGGCAGTAGTTCAGTGTTTTGGGATTGCTGGTATATATAGAGTACTGCATGGGGTAGTGTGTGGCATGAGCATTTTTATTACTGCCAGTTCTAAGGTTCTGTGCTGCTTGTTGTGGGGGGGTTTACTCCACACAGTTTATGTCAGTGAGTTATATAGACAAGAGTGCACTGCATAACTAATTGTATTAAAAATGATAACTTGAACAAAATGGAAAATAAGGTTTGCATTATGTGAGACAGTACAGAGAAAACCAAAATTGCAGTGGTCTGTACTAGGAGTTACAACATGACTGTGAACAAAGTGAACTGTTTAAACGTGAAACTTTAAAACAGCAAGTTTCCTGTGGTTTTTCAGTGTCGTGGAGCTCAATTTTGTGTGCCAGTTCTGTGTTGTGTTTTTTTTTTTTTTTTTTTTTTTTTGCAGTCAGGTTTCCGTGGCAATTTTGTTTTTTTCAAGTAGGCTGAAAAAAGGTTAGTGGGCGTGCTAATTACACGGTTTAACATTTTTTATATACAACTGTTTTGTAGCTTGTTCCAAAGGTGTTTGAGCTTGGTAGTATTTCTGTGTACCTTTTTTGTGAGAAGTGGCTTACCTTTAGTCAAAATCATGGTGTATTAAAAAGCATCTTTGTAAGTGGATGGGAGATTTTTGGGGTGGCTGATTTATAGATACTTATGTAGACTCCCTCATGGAAAATGTAGTTCAGCCTGAGGATTGAATACACAGCCTGTTGCTGAGGTGGTTTTGATGTGGAAACATGGGTTTCTCTTGAATTTACCGGATGATTCACTGGACATGAAGGGCTCTGGAGGGTTTTCTCTATCAAGTACACACTAGAGAATTGTGGCGATATGTTGCGGTTTAACAGCTTGCGCTGAGATAGCGATTTTGAAGCCTGGTGTCTGAACACAGCTGGTCAATAGTAGTACAGTTGAACTGATATTTTCAGCAAAATAATTTTATTATTATTACATTCTTGTTGTTGTTGTTGTTAAGCATACATAATCACTATATTATTATTATTATTATTATTATTATTATTTATTATTATTATTATTATTATTACCTTGTATTACTACCGATGTTCTGCAAATCTATTTTTCTACTTTATAGTAAACGCTGTTAAAGACTGTGACACATCAGATAATGGGTGAGTGTTTGAACCTTCTCTGACCTAATTTACTTATGGATAGTTATACACAGAACAAGGTCGTGTGCCATGGCAAGACGCAAGACTTTTATTTATTTTTTCTTTTAAAAACAGTCCGGTAAACAGATATGGCTCATAATCTTCAAAACTATGAGCTTGGTAATATTGGCATGTGTCACATAGAATACAAACTTGTAGCTGGCTTTGTTGTACAGATTTGTGCCACAGAACAATTTAGTGAAAAAATTTATTTATCATAAAAGCAAACAAACAAACCAGAAAAAGCTATAGCTTAAATGATGTCACATGATCAAGTGTGAATGCGGGACCTTTTTTGTGTCATTTTTAAAAGCCAGCAAAAGTGCACATTTTTCATTGAAATGCTGGATATGTAGGCTGCATGTATGCTCCGGTTTATTTTTGCTTATTAATAAACCTATTTTTATGCAACTTGCATAATCGGAAAGAAAATATCTTGGTGCTGCTAAATGCACCACCTGCAAGACTACTGGGAATACATGAACTTGTTTTTAGGCGTGACGTGATTTGAGGCGTGGGTTTGACGTGTTTTCAAGGGTATAACCTTGCTTCTGATTGGTCAGTCGCGAGACAAAAAAACAAAAAAAATAGAAACAGGTTCTATTTTAGCAACGCAGAATTTTCTCAAAGTACCGTCACTCGCTGCTGGTGTGGATTCTTCCATTTGACTGCAGTGACTTCTAAATTATTTGCTCGCATCCAAAGTGGGTGCAGCTTAAATCTCATGGCAATGTGTTTATGTATTAATTCATGTATTTATTTATTTTTTAGTGAGAATGTTATGGGTAAAGAATGTTGCCCTCCCAAAAAAAAATAAAAAACCCTCACGATATGAAACCAGGCTCACCCTGCTGCAGCAGTGTTCCAGTTACCCATCATGGGACAAGATGTTAGATGAGGAAAAATAGCTGTAAAATGTTATACAGTGTTTAAGAAAATAAGTATATAGTAGAAATAAAAAAATAAAAATAAAAATGGTTTATCTTTTCAGAATTAGATGCAGAATAGCCACCCAAATGACTTCAGACTATATTGTAAGAACACATACTTTTTGTCAGATGCATGATTTCCATGAGTAGATGTTAAAACTTCATGCTGATTTGAACTCGGCTCTCGCCAAGATAAGCACCAACTAAGACGTAGTTTTACAGTAAACTAATGTGATCCATATGTGTCTCCATCCATTTGCATTTCCTTCCAAATAATGATGTAGATATCCTTCTGTCTGGTGTTAATGGCTGAAGTGTAATGCTGGCTCCAGGGATCAGCTTATTTGCCTCCCTGGCGTATCAGCACACACAACGGCTGTGATGCTGGCTCCGGGGATCAACCACAGTGCGGTCTCCCCAGCGCATCAGCATGACAACCGTCTGGATTGAGCTAAGTAGGGTACATCTCTGGGGTCTTCAAGTGGGCACCTTCCATCCTCAGTGTTTCGTCGACTAGCCCACGACACCTCAAGAGGGCTCAACGGTGATTCTGGCGTCCCAGAATCGCCCCCCTCCGTCCCCCACTCAACTCAGCCCAGCTTACTTACCTGTACATCAGCGTTTCTTTCTTTCTATTGTGCTTGAGATCCCCAGCCAGAATCTTTCCGTCTCAACCACAGCCAGTTGCTGCTCCTCTCTGCTGCTTCACATAAGTTCTTCACTGTGCGACGCAACTCTTGGCCACTGACTCTGACGTCTCTGAGAAACCGGGTTGTAGAGTGTGCCACAAATCCTCGACAACCCACTTCCACTGGGTAAACCCGGACTCTCCATCATCGCTGTTCCACTTCAGTGGCTAGTTGAGCATACCGCAGTTTCTTCCTCTCGTACGCCTCATCTACAGCATCTAAAGCACTGTGAGCTTTTCATGCAGCCATTGCAGCCTCATGAGAAATAGGAATTCCCAAAGCAGAAGACATCAAACAGCAAAGCTGGGTCATTTAGGGGGGAATGGCTTTCATAGTTTTCTTGGTTGTTTTAGTCATCAGTTGATGATGGAGCCTAGTGTAAATATCACATGTAATTTAGTAGAAACACAGTAAAAACAAATGCAGAGAAATTAAACAGGTTATACACAAATCCTGTTTAAATCTGGGGTCCAGCAGTTACGAAACTGAAAGAACCTCAAGAAAAATCAGAATTCCACAAAGCAGCAGTAACAGTTGGCAATGATTTTGTATCTGTGATGCAACAAACTAAAACACCTGTATATCAGCAGTTTCATTCAGGTTGTAGAGAAAGAGTGGGGGGGGGGGGGGGGGGGGGGGGGGGGGGGACAACAGGCAGAAGCTATTTTTATATTTTAATAACTCCCAAGTATTGCTTATTGTAGTTGTACGCTTAGTATGTTACTTAAGTATACTTGCAAATGTGTGCTAAACTGCACTGAAAGTAAATTTTCCTTAAAGTATGTTACCAAATAGTAAAGTCCAAAACATGTTGCCTGTATGGCACACCCACTGTTTATATAATTACCAGTATTTCCATTCCTGGGGGCTACCTCCAGATCAGTCTACCAAATATCTCAATATAGTTCACGATTAATGCAAGTAGAGGTGCAACACCACAATGATAGACTGTAGATCAAACTTCCATTCTTTTATTATTGTTTCAAAAGAACAAAGCTAAAAACAGAGCAACGTTTTGGCCAGATGGCTTTCTTCAACAACAGAAACAGCACACACCATTAAAATACATTAGCACATGACGTCAGTTAGTTAGTTGGTGATTCAGTCATTCCAGATAAACAATTCAAGTAGTCATCATGATGTTTGTACAGTACTATTGAATTACAATACAGATATTTGAAAACTTATATTTATCATACATTTCAATAATACATTATTTTCCAAACATACTCAAAAATATTTGTGGCTGCACATACCACAAAAAATATTGTGATCAACAATTAAGTCATTTTATTACCAAGCACAAGTATCTAATAGTTTATCTATCAAGGAGAAAGCAGCTTAAGTCATATTCTTCATTGAGTCCCATAGGACTCATGCTATCCAGTGTAAAAATCCAGAAAGCTTCTCAGCATAACAACAATTGTTGTCTGTTACCCCCTCTAGTGGGCATCCTGTGTTTTTTCTGTAACCTTGAATCTTAACATAGATGCTGTATGTTTAGCTTCCTTTAAAATGTTTTGCTACCTGGGAATCCTGTCTAATTGCACTCTTATGCTCAAATGCAGGTTTTAACAGGTCTTGTAGTTTCACCAACATATGCAAGTCTGCATGGACATTTTATCAAGTAAACCACATAATCAGAGACACAGGAAATGTAGTCCTTAATATAGTATATTCCATCCAGAATATGGATAGTGGAAGGTCTTGGATCTGGCCAAAACGTTGCTCTATTTTTAACTTTTTTTTTTCCCCACTGGGGTGGTGCTCGGCCAGTTGTGCACCACCCCTGGTCACGGTTGGTAATGACATAGCCTGGATTCGAACCTGCAATCTCCATGCTAAAGTGCCTTTACTGGATACGCCACTTGGGAGCCCCCTACTTTGTTCTTTTTAAACACTAAATAATAAAGAATGTTATTATGGTGTTGCACCTCCTACTTTCATCAATCTTAAAGTATGTTATACATTTGTTGAGGTGGGGTGGGCTCACGGGGAACCTTTTGTGTATCGAACAATTGTGTATTGAAGAATTTAGTGAACCAGTCAAGCTACAAGGCTTGATCCACCCCTGCTAATTACTAATTGATTGTGTCCAGTGTTAAATAAATGCAAAGTCCTACAAGTTATATTTTACTTTTGTGTGTGTCTTTTGTGTGATGGGGAGGGGGCAAGTAGAATTTTTCTGGCATTTTTTCAAAAATTCCACCCCCTTGATGCATTAATTTACCAGCTTTCAATGCAGTTATACCTGCAGACATTTGTATGATTACATACACTTGACATCTGCTGTATGTGCTCTCAGCTGTAGTTTAAATGCATCCCCTGCTTGATGTTGGTAAAATAGGGCTTACATAAATACTTATGTTTTGTGGACCTGATACTTTCAGCTTTTGTTAGCAGCTCTTTTGTAGGAAATCTTGGTAGGAAATTTGTATGTCACTGTAACAAAGTGCCCGCCCCTGTGTATATTATCTGTTATGTGTTGCGTGTGGTATGTTTAAATGTTGGTGTATAGACATTGGTACATGGGATATAAACGGGTCTGTGTAACACGAGTGTTTAAAAATGTATATGTGTATTTAGGCACGAGGATTGCACAGCACTTCACGTGCAAGTAAAATGTAGTAATATGTGAGCACGGGGAATTGCACTTTATTAATTCACATGCTGGGATTCAAGTGAATAATTAATTGGTAATTGAATCCCAGCACAATAGTATATATAGATGCACGTTGTCACATACTGGGGTGGGGTGTTCGGTGAGCGGAGAACGGGATTGGAGACGGAGGAAATAAGTAAAGTAATAATAATAACAAAAAGTATCCGCTCACCGTGTTTGTCAGTGTCTGTCCGTGCACCGTTTTGTTAAGTTTAGTCTGTTTTCGTTTGTCTATTTATTTTGGCGTAGAGTGCCGTGTCCTGTGTTTTTCGTGTTTGTTAAACCTTTTATTTTGTATTAAACCGGCGCCAACAGGCGTCTTCATCACTTCATTTCATCCGTCCTGTGTTTTGTGTATTGCATTACTTTCCTGGTTCTGACGCCGCCCACTTCGGCCGTCTCTGTGACACGTGGTGTCCTGCGTGGGATTTAACAGCGCCTCCAAGCGTCAGACCAGGAGAGGTTTTTTTTTGTGTGGGAGAAAAAAAAAAAAAAAAAAAAAAAAAAAAAAAAGGGGGCGTCTTTGGATTACAAAAAAAAAAAAAAAGAAAGAAATGGGGAGAAGCAGGAAAGACGATAAAGAGGTGAGGGACAGGGAGGAGGAGTGCCGCCTAAGGGCCAGACATCCCCGGCGATGTAACCAGTCCTTGCCGGGGTGCCTCCTCTGCAACCAGGACCATCTCTTTGCCAATTGTCCCTTCCGCTGCCCCTACCAGGAGGGAGAGGAGGAACTGCCGCAGGAGAGGAAGGTGAGGAGGTGGCAGAGAAGGGGAAAGGGGAAGAGGAAGGCAGAGGTCCCACCGCTGTCTCCACAGCCGCACCAGTCCCCTGCAAGGGAGGAAGAGCCGCACCAGTCCCCTGCAAGTGAGGGAGAGCCGCACCAGTCCCCTGTATCAAGGGGAGACTACACACCGCTCCCACCTCCACCACCAGGAGACTACACGCCGCTCCTACCTCCATGGGCAGGAGCAGAGCAGCAGGAGCTGCCTCTGCCTGCCGCCACCTCCACCGGCAGGCGCAGAGCAGCAGGAGCTGCCTCTGCCTCCGCCACCTCCACCGGCAGGGGGAGAGCAGCAGGAGCTGCCTCTGCCTCCGCCACCTCCACCGGCAGGGGGAGAGCAGCAGGAGCTGCCTCTGCCTCCGCCACCTCCACCGGCAGGGGGAGAGCAGCAGGAGCTGCCTCTGCCTCCGCCACCTCCACCGGCAGGGGGAGAGCAGCAGGAGCTGCCTCTGCCTCCGCCACCTCCACCGGCAGGAGCAGAGCAGCAGGAGCTGCCTCTGCCTCCGCCACCTCCACCGGCAGGAGCAGAGCAGCAGGAGCTGCCTCTGCCTCCGCCACCTCCACCGGCAGGGGGAGAGCAGCAGGAGCTGCCTCTGCCTCCGCCACCTCCACCGGCAGGGGGAGAGCAGCAGGAGCTGCCTCTGCCTCCGCCACCTCCACCGGCAGGGGGAGAGCAGCAGGAGCTGCCTCTGCCTCCGCCACCTCCACCGGCAGGGGCAGAGCAGCAGGAGCTGCCTCTGCCTCCGCCACCAGCAGAGGGTGAATGCCTGCTGGGTCCCTGTCCACCAGCAGAGGGTGAATGCCTGCTGGGTCCCTGTCCACCAGCAGAGGGTGAATGCCTGCTGGTATCACTTCCCCCACCAGCAGAGGGTGAATGCCTGCTGGTATCACTTCCCCCACCAGCAGAGGGTGAATGCCTGCTGGGTCCCTGTCCACCAGCAGAGGGTGAATGCCTGCTGGGTCCCTGTCCACCAGCAGAGGGTGAATGCCTGCTGGTATCACTTCCCCCACCAGCAGAGGGTGAATGCCTGCTGGGTCCTTCCCCCACCAGCAGAGGGTGAATGCCTGCTGGGTCCCTGTCCACCAGCAGAGGGTGAATGCCTGCTGGGTCCCTGTCCACCAGCAGAGGGTGAATGCCTGCTGGTATCACTTCCCCCACCAGCAGAGGGTGAATGCCTGCTGGTATCACTTCCCCCACCATCACGAGGAGAGGAGCTGGAGCTTCCTCTGCCTCCACCTCCATCAGGGGGAGAGGAGCAGGAGCTGCCTCTCCCTGCACCAGAAGGACCAGGACTAGATGCTGGCGGTCCTCAGCAGCCCTTGCATAGGCTGCTGAGGGAAGCACGGGGAAGAACCTCCCGGCTGCAGTGGCCGAAAAGAGGGCCAACACCCGCACCCCAGCTTGTCCTGACTGCCAGCCTCGCTTCGCCCAAGGATGCCAGCCTCGCTTCGCCCAAGGATGCCAGCCTCGCTTCGCCCAAGGATGCCAGCCTCGCTTCGCCCAAGGATGCCAGCCTCGCTTCGCCCAAGGATGCCAGCCTCGCTTCGCCCAAGGATGCCAGCCTCGCTTCGCCCAAGGATGCCTCTGCATCGCCTGGGGTTGCCCGCCGCTCTGCATCGCCTGGGGTTGCCCGCCGCTCTGCATCGCCTGGGGTTGCCCGCCGCTCTGCATCGCCTGGGGTTGCCCGCCGCTCTGCATCGCCTGGGGTTGCCCGCCGCTCTGCATCGCCTGGGGTTGCCCGCCGCTCTGCATCGCCTGGGGTTGCCCGCCGCTCTGCATCGCCTGGGGTTGCCCGCCTGGCCTGGGGTTGCCCGCCGCTCTGCATCGCCTGGGGTTGCCCGCCGCTCCGCATCACAGCCGGAAGTACTGTGGCCGGAACCCCACGAAGGGGAGCTGCCGGCCACGAAGAAGGGGGAGGAGGTCTGGAGACCGCCAACCCCAGCAGCAGTTTCGCTGCCGGAGGAGGGGGCAGCAGGAGGTCTGGAGACCGCCAACCCCAGCAGCAGTTTCTCCGCCGGAGATCGTGGGGGAGGTCCGGAGACCTGCTCCCTCTGCAGTTTCTTCCCTGCAGGAAGAACGGTGGTTGAAGCCCCACCAAGGGGAGCTGCCGGCGCCGAAGGAGGGGGAAGGTCAGGAGACCACACCCCAAGCAGCCTTTCCGCTGCTAGGACTACCCTGGCAGGAGAATGCTACCCTGCTGACAGCATTACGACCTGTGGGCCCCTGGAAGCCTCTGGTCCTGGCCAAGGACTTTGGGCGGGACTTTTGGGCTTTTAAGGGGGGAGGTGGCCATTGAGGCCATGTGTGCTTTGCACAGGAGGGGGTATATGTAACAAAGTGCCCGCCCCTGTGTATATTATCTGTTATGTGTTGCGTGTGGTGTGTTTAAATGTTGGTGTATAGACATTGGTACACGGGATATAAACGGGTCTGTGTAACACGAGTGTTTAAAAATGTATATGTGTATTTAGGCACGAGGATTGCACAGCACTTCACGTGCAAGTAAAATGTAGTAATATGTGAGCACGGGGAATTGCACTTTATTAATTCACGTGCTGGGATTCAAGTGAATAATTAATTGGTAATTGAATCCCAGCACAATAGTATATATAGATGCACGTTGTCACATACTGGGGTTGGGTGTTCGGTGAGCGGAGAACGGGATTGGAGACGGAGGAAATAAGTAAAGTAATAATAATAACAAAGTATCCGCTCACCGTGTTTGTCAGTGTCTGTCCGTGCACCGTTTTGTTAAGTTCAGTCTGTTTTTGTTTGTCTATTTATTTTGGCGTAGAGTGCCGTGTCCTGTGTTTTTCGTGTTTGTTAAACCTTTTATTTTGTATTAAACCGGCGCCAACAGGCGTCTTCATCACTTCATTTCATCCGTCCTGTGTTTTGTGTATTGCCTTACCTTTCCTGGTTCTGACGCCGCCCACTTCGGCCGTCTCTGTGACAGTCACAAACGTAGCTTGTTTTTCTTCTTTTTCAAAGTCATCAGTCCCCATCTGAATTAAGTAATGAGCAATACAGTACATTGTCCTATTTGAGGATTTCTGAGAAACCCTGCGTTTTATCGCCTAAGATTTTATTGTATGTGAATTTAAAATGCATATAAATACTTTTTTTTAGGTTGTTGATGCTATCCTTGAATCGGGGAAGAAGCTGTCCAAAGAAGAACGAAAAACAGAACGGTGCCCCCTTTTGTATGAGTGGCATCGGAAGCAGTATGTGGGAGCAGCCCATGGCCTGGCAGGGATCTACTGCATGCTCATGCAGGTAAAGAAAGATTTCAGGGTGCTGACAATCAGGCAGCGCGCACATAGTTTTATACAACCTGTGTAGAGAATAAATGTGTGTGATGATAAATAATATTATTTTCAGACATGGGTCGGTAATGTTTTTATACTCAAACCAATTGCTTTGGTGGCCTTAGAGTGTAGCCTGAACAGGAATCGCAACTAGTCTCCGGATTGAATGACATGTAGAATTCAAACAACTAGATGCAGATGGCATGGGGCTCTCTTCTCTAACAAAGCCAGGAGGCTTTGAATACATTTAATGAACACACTGCAAACAAGTTAATGAACAAACAGCACAATCAGCATTAAGACTGGTAGGCCACTCTGCACTTCATAATTAATACAACTTTTTTTTTTTTTTTTTTTTAAACTTTCATTAATACATTTTTGGACGTAACTGAAACGTACTGAAATCTTAATTAAAAAATAAAAAGTTACCAGTCCTTTTTATTCTTTTACATATTTAAAATATATAATGCACACATTTCACAAAACATGTTTGCTTTTGAGTATGAAGAACCTGAATTGAACAACAGCTCCATGTGAGTAGAAGATTCTTTGGTCAAAATGTAAATATTTTGTTGCTTGGGACTTGGATTTGAAATGAGCTCAGGAATGTTATGTAACTTTGGTCACAGACACTTTCATGTTTGAGAGGTTTTTGTTGGGTTTGCTGATAATATGTTAATGTTTGGGGGGGGGGGGGGACTTTACATGTAGAAGTGACTAAAGCAAGGATGAAATAAACATGACAAGAAAAAAATGTTGAACAACTGAAAACTGCAAACTTATCTCCTTTATTATGTTTGAAAAATAAAATAAATTAATATGTATATATGTATAAATATGCCCAAAGGATTTCCATCACCTAGAATTTTAACATAATTAATTAAAAAAAAAAAAAAAAAAAAAAAAAAAAAAATATATAAATATATATAAATATATATATATATATATATATATATATATATATATATATATATATATATATGTATAATTTAGAAACTACAAAATGATATTGCAAAAGTCTGCAGGAAGCCATGAACTAGTACAATATTTCATATTAGATTCTTCTGTTTTTTCTATCAGTTTTTCGTAAACTATATAGAAAACAATAAAGCAGTATGTAATTCAATATGTTAGTGTAACATTATTCAGCAGGTTTTAAACTTTATGAAGCAGAATTAGTTCATTCTGTAGGATGATGCTGGCCTTTTGGCCGTAGCTGTATTTTCAATTATCCATGCCAACAACACCCTTTTAAAAAAAAAGAAAGGTTTACTTACAATGAAACTTAACATTGTAAAAAGAAATTGAGATTCACCTTTTGTATCTTACAGTGTTTATTTTGATCTTTTCAGCCAAGTGCAAAGTTGAATCAAGAAGTCCTGACAGAGCTGGTTAAACCAAGTATTGACTATGTACGCCACAAAAAGTTCAGATCTGGAAACTACCCATCATCCCTCAGCAACGAGATGGACCGATTAGTGCACTGGTGTCACGGGGCTCCTGGAGTTATACACATGCTTATACAAGCTTACAAGGTTAGTGGAGAGCTCTCTGGAGCCCTAGGCTCTACATGTAACCCTTTAAGGACCGGGATCGTATTAACGTGATCTTAGGTGGGCTTGTAGGACCGTGTGACAGGATGACAGAGGGCTGAGGCTCAGAGACAGAGTAAAGGCAAAAATAAAGTTCTTTATTAAAAATAATCAAAATGAACTTACAAAGTAAACGGTCAGGTTCCAGGTCTTTTAAAACAAGGCACTCCTTTAATCCAAACACAAAACTCTCCAACACAAAAGCAAACTCCCCAAACCTCTCCCCTGGCTTTTATCCCCTGTGGCTGGAGCCCAATTAATCAATAATTACTAATTATTCAATTAGAGCTCCAGCCACATTCTCACATGTTTTCCTGGGAGGGAGAAATTTAACCCCCTCCCTGCCAGTTCCAAACATATTCATAGAGACGAGGAGTTCCCCGTCACAGACCGCGATCATGTAAACACAGTAAAAAAATGAAAAAAAATAAAAACTTTGTTTTGATGACTTACCGGGCCACAGTACTTTGCAGTACAGGCCTCAAACACACATCAATGGATAGGGGAGGGACTGACGTTCACTTACTGATAGTTTTTTTTCATGTGATGTCACTGAGAGGGACATTTACTGGGTAAAGGGTGGAGACAGTTTACAGCAGCCCAGCATAGACTTTGTCTTTCCTTATTACTGATGATAATGATACGAGTAACTATTATTTTGGGAAAATAAATCGAGAGTAGTATCCATTATTGCTCATAAAGACCCTGAGAATAAACGTGTATTATGTCATGGCAATCACTCAGGTGAAACAGTGTCTTGTAATTTGCTCAAACATCAATATTTTTCAACAAAACTGAAATTGAACTTGCTTACTGACATTCATGAACATGAATTTACTGTTATTTTTTAGTGTTAGCAGAACATTTTGACATGTTAATAAACTTTTAGCAAGCTACATTTATTACATTAAAATATCCTTTAAAAGACATTATTTATGTACATCACAAGTTCAGTTCCAGTCAGCTCTCTTAATTATACTTAAGGTGTAATGCTTTTCACAGTGCTTTTATCAGCCCGGGTAGCATTTTCGGTCCACCCTTTTGTGATTGAAAAACAAATATTAAAAACTAAGTCTCTTACATCCTAATATTCAGTTGGTAATTAAACAAAGAAACAAAATCCTTTATAAAAGAAACAGGGAATTCACAGTGACATCTAGTGGCATCATATTACATAAATGTTACTCGAAAGATGACATTTGTGCTTGAAATATCATTGGTGATATCAATAATAGTAATATTGGGGCTTAGGCGATGGTGTTTGAGTAAAATGTCAATATAGCTTAAGCTTACATTCTATTTTGAATTAAATTAGATAAATGCACAATTTCTCAGAATTTTTACAAAAAAATATAAATTTTCTTAAAATGTGACTTAAAATGAATACAAAATTACATGCATGTAAACAACCTAACTTCATTAAAAAAAACAAAAAAAAAACAACATTTTAATTAAGCTAAATTATTAAGATTAATAACTGACTGTTAGGAATAGGTAGTCATACCACTGCACATGTGATGACATTCCCAGGTGTTTAAAGAGGAGAAGTACCTGAAGGATGCAGTGGAATGCAGTGAGGTGATCTGGCAGAGGGGATTGCTGAGAAAAGGCTATGGAATCTGTCACGGGACAGCAGGAAACGGCTACTCCTTCCTGTCGATGTACAGCCTAACTCAGGATAAGAAGTACCTGTACAGAGCCTGCAAGGTAGGCTGTTTTGCTGTCGTGGTTTATGAACCACCAGAAACTCTTGAAGGATTTACAGACTTCAGTCCAGTTGGGTGTACATGATTCCTTATGTAATACATAGTAAATGATAATTTCCTATAAGCTTTTGTGTTTTACGGCCTTATTATACATGGTGACATGAGGTCTGTGTATAAGATTGCCCCTGTGTTAATGACAAAATTGTACCACCAGCACATGAATACAACAGAACAAACAACAATAGCCTGTGGATTTCAAATTTTATCCGCAAAAGATGAGAAATGTGTGGAAGAGCAGAATAATGTGTCTTGTCTCTTCAGTGAAATCATCCAACCCTCCAAACAAATTTTCTACTCCAGTTCCTAGTAATAATGTATGTAATAATTAATTGTTAAAAAATAAAGCATCTTTTTTGTATTCTGTTCTACAATGTTATTCTCAACACTAGATCAAAGTACTACAGCCTCACTGTGCACAGTTGGGTGTACATCAGGCCTATCATCATCAGAGCTATTGTCTTCAAAGACATGTTATTACAGTGGTTTGCAGAAGTATTCACCCCCCTGTAAAGTTTTCACATTTTGTTGGCACCTGAGCATACTCCACGACACTTTCAAATTAGACTTTACATGTAGAATCTACACAAACTACTCCACATTGATAAAGTAAAAAAAATGCATATAGAATATAAATTAGTAAGCTTTACAGAGAAAAACAGATTAATCTCAGTTGCATTCAACCCCTTTGCTACTGCAGCCCTAAATCAGCTCAGGTGCAAATGATTTGTTTGAAAGGTCATAATTTGTGAAATGTTTTCAGCCTGTGTGTTCTCAAAGTGGTTTAACTTATAGATAATTTCCCTCAGGTATATAAAGACTTTTAAGCTGCAACTCACATAGTGATCCAACAAAGCAACCATGAAAACCAAGGAGCTTTCTAAACAAGCCAGGTATAAAGAGGTAGAGTGGCAGTCCATCATTAAGAAGTGGAAGATGCATCATACCACCCAGACACTACCCAGATCAGGTCGCCATCCCAAACTGAGCAGCCGGGCAAGCAGCAACAATGACCTTGAGAGATCTGCAAAGTTCTGTGTCTGAGATGGGAGTCAGTGTTCACACATCAACAATAAGCCGGTCCCTACACAAAGCTGGCCTGTATGAACAGGTGGCAAGAAAGAAGCCATTACTCAAAAAGCCTAATCTTAAAGCACGTATGGAGTGCGAAAAAGCATGCAGACGATCCTGCAGACATGTGGAACAAGGTTTTGTGGTCAGACAAGACAAAAATTTAACTTTTCGGTCTAAATTCCAAGCGTTACATCTGGCGCAAGCCCAACACTGCACATCACCCAGTCAACACCATCCCAACTGTCAAGCATGGTGGTGGCAGCATCATGTTATGTGGATTCTTCTCTTCAGCAGAGACTGGGAAGCTTGTCAGGATAGAGGGGAGAATGGATGGTGAAAACAGGAAAAACAGGAAAACCTGTTTGAGTCAGGCAAGACTGAAACTGGGGAGAAAATTCACATTTCAGCAGGACAATGACCCGAAGCACAAAGCCAAAGCCACACTGGAGTGGTTGAACAAGAAGAGAGTTAATGTTCTTGAGTGGCCCAGTCAAAGACTTGACTTGAATCCAATCGAAAATTTATGGCAAGACTTGAAGATTGCAGTCCATCGACAATCTCCACCAAACTTATCAGAACTGGAGCAATTTTCCTGTGAAGAATGAGCAAAAACTTCACCATCCTACTGTGCAAAGCTAATAGAGACCTATCCAAAAAGACTCATAGCAGTAATTGCTGCAAAAGGTGCTTCTACCAAGTACTGATTTAAGGGGCTGAACACTTATGCAACCAGTAAATTTCATTTTGTACATTTTCTTTGCATGTTTTGCTGACATTTAACCTCCTCCTCATATAACAGTGTTCAATTTAACCACTACAGCTTTGAATAAAAAAAAAGTTTGTTTGAAAAACTGCATAAGTTTTATTTGTAATTCAACAAAATATGAACTTTGCAGGGTCGGTGAATACTTTTGCAAACCACTGAAGCTTTTTTCATATTTGTTAATGATACAACAAAATACTACATTATAAATGCATAAAAGGAAAAAACAACAATATCTCAACTGACAACTGATTTAGTCCTACTTGCTACTTCCAACAGCTATTGTTGTCAGACAGGGCTGATTTACAAAGATCAAATAAGCCTTAACTAAATCTGTTGGTCTTTAGCTCCTACTGTATGTATAACGTACAGTGTGTTAAGGCTGTACAAGCTAGTGTCATGTATGAACGTCTTGGACTTCCACAATAGTTACTAAAGCTAATCAGTGTTTAAGTGCAAACTAAGACCAGGTTTGTGTGAGAAAATAAGTAAATTGTTGAGTTCACTGTGTGCCTAAATCTGCTGTTTGACCTTTTATCAGTCTATTTTAAAAACACTGAGTCAGAACATGATGATTGGCAGAGCAGCCACTTCAAACAATCACAGCAGCAATCCTATTACTGCCTTTGCAGTGCACCAGGACTGCTGACTTTCATTAATCCCAACGTGCAGTCTCTCCAAAGAAAACCAACAAGAAGCCAGGGAGAACAATCAGATAGGTTTCAGCCATCATGCGTCACCATTGTATGCCCTAATTGCTCTGGCAGATTACCTTGGAGGTATTACAATTAAAAAACTAAGAAAGAGCATATCTGATAGAAGAGGAATACACATGCATATCCTAAGCTCAGTTTCAATACCACACCACAAAGAAATTATTATTTATAAGGGTAAATTCTACCATCAAAGTATTTCGAAAAATGTAGTCATATGTATGCATCAGTTTTAATGTATAAAATATGTTATTTGAATTGTAGAAAAGAATAGAGCTTCATTCAAACACATAGAACACCCAGTGTCTAGTGGTACATCCTTAGACTTCATGCTTGTTTTTGTTTTCTAGTTTGCGGAGTGGTGTTTAGATTATGGGACCCATGGGTGCCGTATTCCAGATAGACCGTATTCTCTCTTTGAAGGTAAGATTTCATCATGTATGAATAGCTTGTGAAAGGTTATTATCTCAAATGTTCAAAATAGTTCTCCCTGGTCTAATTTGGTTTTAAAAAAACAGCAGTCTAACTGGCAACAAACTGATTATTTGCAAAGGTTTTAATCTGTTTTTGTGTTTTGAAGGAATACAAAATCATCTCAATTTAAAACTATTTTATCAAAGTTGATGTTGTTCATTTTTTCTTTAATAGGAAATTATAACCAGTGGTGTTTACCAGGGTTTAGGTTAACTGTACCCACTGGTGCTTATGGATGTAATGTAACCACTTAGAATGCCTAGTAATGTAATTTAATATAAGATTGCTAGCAGAAACTAGTTAGAAATCATAAAAAAAAAAAAATTAAAAAAAAGATATCCGGTAAGTTTAACAATTTTTTGGGTATAGTTACAAATTTTGCAAACGACAACTTCTGAATGTTTTATTAAAACAGAAATTCATTGTTTTTAACCACATGAACAATCTTAGTGATCTTTCTCTAGACTGTTTTGAATAAAAACACATTCCAGGATAGTTGTTATGGTTAAAAAAATAAATAAATGCAGGAACACATTGCCTTTTAAACTTTTTATGATGTCACTGCTTGTGTCTGTGATATCATGACAGAATCTGGGATTCTTAGCATTGGTATACTTTAGGATACAAAGCAGACGGGTTTAAGGAATTAGTGCCAAAAGTGAACTCTAGCCTTTCCTGTCCAGCAACTTGCACCTCTCCTCTATCAGCAGCCCCACTGATGAGATGGATGCCCTGTGTGGTCGGTACAAAGTGCGTTCCTATTTGCCAGCTAGCTTCATGGGCTACAGAAACGGCCTGGCTAGATGTAAGTTTGCTGAATTTGATGAGGCCGGGCAGCTTAGGTTCCTGTGGGACTCAGCCCCATACCTTCCACTTCCTACTGGCCTATTCGAGGACCCACCAGAAATTAACTGAAGATGTTAGTCGTTGGAGTACCTTTCCAGCATAAACACAGAGGAGAACACCTGCGATTCAAGATCAGAGTCCCTCAATAGCACCGTGGAAGCGGTGGTGGAAGATACTGAATTTGATTATCGGGATGTCAGATTCATCTGGTCCCACTCCAGCAAAGAATAGGTAGGCAATGAGAGCCATTATAAGTGTACTGGCTGTCTTCAATACTACTAGAGCCTGGTGTCTCTGCAAGTACACTTGGAGCAGAGCTGGAGACGGGTTCAGCTGCAGCGTTTTCTACTGGAAGTTGGAGGACCTGTAATGAAAGTCAGGAGAGTGTTCATGTAGAAACTCCAAAGATACAGGTCAGCTCAGAGTCCCTCGTCAACAGTCTGGAGGTGGTGCTGGAAGATCCTGAATCTGGGGTCGGTTTTTCAAAACTTTGGTAATCTGATTTCCTTGCTTTGATCTGGATTATGATGTGAAATTGGGTTTTTAAATGTTGCAATTGGATTTTTCAGAATTTAAAGAGGATTACTTTGATCCAAAATACTAGGATTATTGTGTTCAGAAAGGAGACATCCACTTGGTAGTAACAAAATAACAATTGTAAATTGATTGCGAAAGATATGCCTAATGGGTACAAGAACAATTGGCAAATAGTTATACCGACATGAACGTGATAGCCGACAGATATACAATTTGTCAAGGCACCGACAAAAGGGGAGGCATGCCTTGATTTAGTCTTTTCAGATACCGAAGATAGAATAACTAAAACAGAGGTCAGAGAACCACTGGCAAACTCAGACCACAACATGGTCTCATTTGAAGTGTTTTTTAAAACCCCAAAAGTAATGACTAAAGCTAAGGTTTACAATTTTAGAAAAGCAAACTATGAAGGTATGAAACAGAGACTAACAGAAGTAGATTGGAGTAAAATAGAGAAAACACCCACAGAAGAAGGATGGTTGTTCTTCAAAAATGTAGTACTAGAGGTGCAAAACAATTATATCCCTAAAGTAGACAAATCTAACTGTAAAACTAAATTGCCAAAATGGTTTAATAGATCAATTAAAAAAAATATTCAGTGAAAAAAGGCAGTTTACAGAGCATTAAAAAAAGGACCAAAAAGAAAGTACGCAGAAAGAGTACATAGAACTACAAACGCAAGTCAAAAAGGAAGTTAGAAAGGCCAAGAGAGAACTAGAAATGAACATTGCTAAGGGAGCTAAAACCAATTCCAAAATGTTTTTCCAATATTACAACAGCAAGCGAACATTCAAAGAGGAGATTAAATGTTTAAGAGATACAAATGGCAAAATCGTAGATGAAGAAAAAAAAATAGCAAATATATTAAATGATTACTTTTCACAAGTTTGTACAAAGGAAGATACTGACAACATGCCCCACATGTCATCCAGTTCCTATCCAGTTTTAAATAACTTTAGCATAACTGAGGCAGAAGTGTTAAAGGGACTAGGAGCTCTTAAAATAAACAAATCCCCTGGGCCGGATGAGATCCTCCCAGTAGTACTCAAAGAAATGAAAGAAGTAATTTACAAACCGCTAACCAAGATCATGCAGCAGTCTCTTGACACAGGGGTGGTACCGACAGACTGGAAAATTGCAAACGTAATACCGATCCACAAAAAGGGAAACAAAACTGAACCAGGTAACTACAGACCAGTAAGCCTGACTTCTATTATATGCAAACTTATGGAAACTATAATAAGATCCAAAATGGAAAATTACCTATATGGTAACAGGGTCCTGGGAGACAGTCAACATGGTTTTAGGAAAGGGAGATCGTGTCTAACTAACTTGCTTGATTTTTTTTGAGGATGCAACATCATTAATGGATAATTGCAAAGCATATGACATGGTTTATTTAGATTTCCAGGAAGCTTTTGACAAAGTCCCGCACAAAAGATTAATTCTCAAACTGAACGCAGTTGGGATTCAAGGAAACACATGTACATGGATTAGGGAGTGGTTAACATGTAGAAAACAGAAAGTACTTATTAGAGGAAAAACCTCAGAATGGAGTGTGGTAACCAGTGGTGTACCACAGGGATCAGTATTTAGGTCCTCTGCTATTCCTAATCTACATTAATGATTTAGATTCTGGTATAGTAAGCAAACTTGTTAAATTTGCAAACGACACAAAAGTAGGAGGAGTGGCAAATATTGTTGCAGCAGCAAAGGTCATTCAAAATGATCTAGACAAGATTCAGAACTGGGCAGACACATGGCAAATGACATTTAATAGAGAAAAGTGTAAGGTACTGCACGCAGGAAATAAAAATGTACATTATAAATATCATATGGGAGATACTGAAATTGGAGAAGGAATCTATGAAAAAGACCTAGGAGTTTTTGTTGACTCAGAAATGTCTTCATCTAGACAATGTGGGGAAGCTATAAAAAAGGCTAACAAGATGCTCGGATACATTGTGAAAAGTGTTGAATTTAAATCAAGGGAAGTAATGTTAAAACTGTACAATGCACTAGTAAGACCTCGTCTTGAATATTGTGTGCAGTTCTGGTCACCTCGCTATAAGAAAGATATTGCTGCTCTAGAAAGAGTGCAAAGAAGAGCGACCAGAATTATTCCGGGCTTGAAAGGCATGTCATATGCAGACAGGCTAAAAGAATTGAATCTGTTCAGTCTTGAACAAAGAAGACTACGTGGCGACCTAATTCAAGCATTCAAAATTCTAAAAGGTATTGACAGTGTCGACCCAAGGGACTTTTTCAGCCTGAAAAAAGAAACAAGGACCAGGGGTCACAAATGGAGATTAGACAAAGGGGCATTCAGAACAGAAAATAGGAGGCACTTTTTTACACAGAGAATTGTGAGGGTCTGGAATCAACTCCCCAGTAATGTTGTTGAAGCTGACACCCTGGGATCCTTCAAGAAGCTGCTTGATGAGATTTTGGCCGAATGGGCCGAATGGCCTCCTCTTGTTTGTAAACTTTCTTATGTTCTTATAATGCAATCATATTTATACTTTGGCCCATGGCCTTATCCATCGGAGCTCGATAACTGCCCCTATGCTGGTCGAGCTAAGATGAATGCAATATAGTGATTAAGAATGTCTCGTCCGGTGGGCAGGACAAGTGGCACTTGGGCCACCTTCCTCCTAGTCAAGGCACACTGCAAGGTGGAGGCAGGGGAGGAGGAGGACCAAACAAAAAAACAACATGGGTTTGTGGGCCGAGTCACCTATTTAACTAGTTAAACTGTTATGTGATTGATAGCTGGAGCCTCCTACTGGAGGTGGATTTAGCTTTTAAATGATCATAGAGCATTGATATTTTTTTTTGAATTGTCATAGCAAACACACACTATATAGAGTGTTATAATATTTACATATTTATTTAAGTTTTGTATTTGTGCAAGTAAAAAGTAAAACACATATTTAGTGGTATAGCTTTAATAAGAAAAAAATATATATATTTTTTTATGCAGATGATGTTCAACAGTTTGTTTATTTTTAAATGCATGTTTGTGTGCTATGTAGAAATAAAGATGTGGGGGAAATTACATATTTATTTCATATTACATATATTAATGTGTACATCAAAATAAATGGTCAAATATTTAATGGAGGATCCTTCTAGAAGTAGTTCTTTACAATGGCATCCCTCACTGCCAATCTACCAAGACGGTCCTCCACCCCCCATAGCAGAAGATTCATTAGCCTTTCCGTCTAGATCTGGTACCCATGACAGTTCACAGGAAAATGTACATTCAGGTGTAAGAAAGAGGCGCATGTATTGCACTACATCAACAAGAGAAGGCGACAGTCAGTATGACTTCTGGCAGAGGAGAACAGTCGACAAAACTGAGACAAGTTGAGTGAAAACTTCACTTGTGCCTTCTTAACCCTTACATTACATTTATTTTCACACACACTGTTTATTTTACACACGCTGTTTAAAATATGTATTTTTTCCAAATAAAACCGGTTTAAAGGGCATTGCAATGCTAAGCGACATCAGTACTGTATCTCTTGCCAAGCTCGACCCCGTGTTTACTGTATTTTTCACATACCTCTTTATAGATGTGCATACTGATAAATCCTCTCCTGATCACTCGTTTTATCACCAAAATCCTCAATAATGCGATCCAAGTCAATATTTTATTACTATAACATCTCCAAAAGCTCTGCAAATGTTTCTGATATTCTTTGAGCGCTGGATGCAGAAGCAGCTACCTCCTTTGTTTATGTCTGCTTATCTCTGTATGATGCAGCTGCTAGGGTTATTGCTCACACGCCCCTTTTTGTTTTTTGTTTTTTTTTCTGGTTTCACTCGGCCTTTGAATGGTTTTCTCAGCTTTTTCCCGGAGAAAAAACGACTTGAGACCTGTGCTTTACGTCTTTTCGATGATGTCGGACAGGGTCCGACATTAGACTGAAAAGGGAAAATCGGAATGTCGGACCTGGTCAGACATTGGACCGCAAAGGGTTAAAAGTGATTTGTGTTAAAATAATGTAAAACAAAATAAATAAGTATATTTATAAATAAGTATATTACTCATTCTCACCATGATCTTATTAGTTAAATTAGGTTATATCATAAATAATGGCATCTTAAAAAACATAAAACTATAAACTATTAAGAACCAGCATACTTCAAAAAACAGGATTTCATAATCATGATTATTTGTTACCTGGATAAATGTAATGCAGCGGTAAAATATTCTAAAAAAGTGATTACAATGATCCAGATAAAAGTAATCTCAATCACAAAATATAGGATTACAAAATACGGATCACTTCGATCCAGATTAAAAGTTTTGAAAAACCAGCCCAAGATGCCAGATTCATCTGGTCCCAGTCCAACAAATAATGGGTAGGCAATGAGAGCCATTATAAGTGTGCTGGCTGTCTTCGGCCCTGTCCACACTACATAACCGATCTCGAGAATCATTCCTTATTTTCATTAATCCAGCTCAAAACGTCCAAACTAAAGTGCCGTTTCATATTTAGTCGGGCATTATGCGTACAAACACTATTAAAATAGTTTGGTTACAGTTCCTAGCAGCGCAATGGATTGTGGGACTGTGAAACTTAATACGATAGTATCCCACCATGCACTGTGTTTACAACCTTGCTAATATGGAGCCTGTGCCCACGGAAGATGTAGTGCTTCTTAGGATGAACATTATGGCTTTGTTTCTTAAAAACGCTTTTTACATTTTATCATTCGTCTTGAACTCTGAAGTTCATCGTTCTAGATATCAGTGTGCCTTGATTTTGGCTTCTGATCACGTTGCTCCATGATTTACCATTTTACAACAAGCCTCAGCAGTATTGATATTCGTTTTCAGCTCTTTCAGGCACCTGTTCTGAGTACTGTATTTGTAATGTCTAAATGCAAAAACATATCAGAAAGCATTTTGGGATATTGGAAGATGCTCAGAAATGTAGTTAGGTATTACAGTGTCCACACTTCTGACAAACCACACTACCTGATACAATCTTTTAGAACCGGACTCAAGACTACCCCTGAGGTGGTCTGCAGTCCTGTTCTCGAGTATGGTAGTAAACACAGCGTAGTGTAGATGCTAACCGCACTTTTAAGACAGTTTAAAGGCAACTTAACACGGTTTAAAGGCATAGTGTGGACCGGACCTGGCATCTCTGCAAGTACACTTGAAGCAGGGCTGGAGACAGTTTCAGCTGCAGGGTTTTGTACTGGAAGTTGAAGGCCATGTAGGAAAATAATCTCTGTAATGAAAACCAGGAGATTGTCCGAGTAGAAACGCCAAAGGTACGGGTCAGCTGCCAGACTGAGGAAACTTACCACTTAAACAAGAGGGCTGCCAGGAAACGCAGTCGTGGTGGAGGTGCAGGCAAAACCAGAGAGAAGAACACAGAGGACACATATGAATAGTCATTTTCTATTATGTTGTGGGACTTTAAATTTCAACTTTAAAACTGAGAGTACGATATATGACAAGACTTCCAAAATATGTCTTAATTTTAAGTTATTTATTAGTTTGACTTGTAATAAAACATATATACAGTACTGTGCAAAAGTTTTAGGCAGGTGTGAAAAAATGCTGTAAAGTAAGAATGCTTTCAAATAGACATGATAATAGTTTATATTTATCAATTAACAAAATACAAAGTGAGTGAACAGAAGAAAAGTCTACATCAAATCAATATTTGGTGTGACCACCCTTTGCCATTAAAACAGCATCAATTCTTCTAGGTACACTTGCACACAGTTTTTGAAGGAACTTGGCAGGTAGGTTGGCCCAGACATCTCGGAGAACTAACCACAGTTCTTCTGTGGATTTAGGCAGCCTCAGTTGCTTCTCTCTCTTCATGTAATCCTAGACAGACTCGGTGATGTTGAGATCAGGGCTTTGTGGGGGCCATACCATCACTTCCAGGACTCCGTGTTTTTCTTTACGCTGAAGATGGTTCTTAATGACTTTCGCTGTATGTTTGGGGTCGTTGTCATGCTGCAGAATAAATTTGGGGCCAATCAGATGCCTCCCTGATGGTATTGCATGATGGATAAGTATCTGCCTGTACTTCTCAGCATTGAGGAGACCATTAATTCTGACCAAATCCCCAACTCCATTTGCAGAAATGCAGCCCCAAACTTGCAAGGAGCCTCCACCATGCTTCACTGTTGCCTGCAGACACTCACGTGTACCGCTGTCCAGCCCTTCGGCGAATAAACTGCCTTCTGCTACAGCCAAATATTTCAAATTTTGACTCATCAGTCCAGAGCACCTGCTGCCATTTTTCTGCACCGCAATTCCTGTGTTTTCGTGCATAGTTGAGTCGCTTGGCCTTGTTTCCACGTCGGAGGTATGGGTTTTTGGCCGCAAGTCTTCCATGAAGGCCACTTCAGACCAGACTTCTCCGGACAGTAGATGGGTGTACCGGGGTCCCACTGTTTTCTACCAATTCTGAACTGATGGCACTGCTGGACATCTTCTGATTGTGACCACTGCGTCTAAGGCCCTCAGCATTGCCCGTTTCTTTGTGCTTCTTCAAAAGAGCTTGAACAGCACATCTGGAAACCCCTGTCTGCCTTGAAATTTCTGCCTGGGAGAGACCTTGCTGATGCAGGATGACTACCTTGTGTCTTGTTGCTGTGCTTAGTCTTGCCATGGTGTATGACTTTTGACAGTAAACTGTCTTCAGCAACCTCACCTTGTTAGCTGAGTTTGGCTGTTCCTCACCCAGTTTTATTCCTCCTACACAGCTGTTTCTGTTTCAGTTAATTTTCAACATACATATTGAATTGATGATCATTAGCACCTGTTTGGTATAATTGTTTAATCATACACCTGACTATATGCCTACAAAATCCCTGACTTTGTGCAAGTGTACCTAGAAGAATTGATGCTGTTTTGAAGGCAAAGGGTGGTCACACCAAATATGGATTTGATGTAGATTTTTCTTCTGTTCACTCACTTAGCATTTTGTTAATTGATAAATATAAACTATTAACTTGTCTATTTTTGAAAGCATTCTTACTTTACAGCATTTTTTCACACCTGCGTAAAACTTTTGCACAGTAGTGTGTGTGTGTGTATGTGTGTGTATGTGTATATATATATATATATATATATATATATATATATATATATATATATATATATATATATATAAATTCGAGATTCTAAAAAAATTCGAGATTCGACATTGGTGCATTGGTGAATTGTATAATATATACAATTCAAGAGCACCAAGTATGCACTGTGTGAAATTATTGCTACTTTTATTTTATCTTGGATAATGTGGATTACTCCATTCTAGCAGGATCCCCCTAATTTAACATGTTGAGAATATTAATATATTATACCTTCCTGTGAAAACAACAAGAACATTTTTTTTGGAATCTTACATAAACTATTTATTTCCTGCATAAAGTTACTCATCTGTAATAATGGGGGAGTTTCCATGTGGGTTCTAATTTTCCTCGAGACTTTGTGCTTGAGCCAAATGAAAAATAGCCCTATACATTTCGGTTTTCCATTGGCTCAGTTTATTTTGCTCAAAGACCCTCTTTTCACCCGACATACAAATGAAGGCGGTCAATATGCAAATTAGGCAATGTGTAGTGTTCAGAATTTAAAGAGGAGAACAAAATTCCAGGATTATTGTGATCCTGCCACGGAGGTGGATTTAGGTGGACAGCTCGGGAAAATGTGGTTTCTATGCACAGAGAACAGATACATGAGAGAATCTCACCTGGAAATCCATGGTTGTCAGGTGACATCTTGTGCCTGTTTAAAGCACAGTGTTAAGCTCATGTAATAAATCTGTGATTTGTAAATGCCTCTTGCCTGGATGTTTAATAATATATTTTACTGCTCTTGCCCAGAAATAATTAACCCGGAGGTATATATAATGACTGCGTCCAACTCAGCTATTGCAGATCACCATGACTGAAAACCAGCGGAGACATAGGATTATAGAGATCTGTGCCAGACACCTTCCATGTATGCTCCAAGGCTGTCTGGATAAACCAATGGCTGGTTTACTAAGGAGGATGCTAAGAAATGGTTGCCTTCAATATAATTTTTTTTTTTTTTTTTTTTATGATAATACTTATTATTTTGCAGGTATGGCTGGAGCTGTTCATTATCTTTCTGACCTGTTAAACCCAGAAAGATCTCGCTTCCCAGCATTTGAACTTTGACCAGTGGAAGAACAAATGTTTTACCCAAAGGGCGGTTAGACAGCTTAGTGCCTCAGATGCCAACTACTAGAACAAAACTATGAGCTCATCCCAAGGACCACAAGCATGGACATGGACGTACGACGAAGCCTTCTAGCTATAAATCTTAGCAGTAATAAGCCCATGTAACTCGGAAATAAAAACTAAGTATCTGCATGCTTCTAATGCTGTTGTCAGTGGATGTAGTGTCTGTGTTCCTGTTTGTAGCAAATGTCTTAATTTGTGAGATCCACTCTTTTCATTGTTGTCTTTTGTGCATGGAGAAAGCAGAACTTAATTGTTGGGATGTGCCATTGTGAAGATGCAATACAAATTTCAGTCTATATGTTAAGAAAATATGTAGTATGTTAGTCTGTATTAGTACAGACAGTTTTGTTTTCAGTTTAATTGAGTATCAAGATTGTGAAAATAAACAGGTGTGTTTATAGAAATAATGGGTAGGGGGTCAGCATATATCTATTTTTTATTATTGTTTTATGTTTTTATTTAAAGTAGATAGAATCTAAGTGACTGTAGTTGATCATTTGATCTTTAAAACACATTATATCCCACCCCCGAGATTGATGAATAGCAGAAATGGCATCTTTCACCATCAGTCAAAGATGACAAGATATTCAGGTACAGTATTATTGCAACACAACCTTGGTGGAAGTCAAGATAACCCCATTCAAAAAAGCTACTCACAGTATTAAGTACTGGTAAGTGGTCACTATTAAAGATGCTGTGTGCAAGCTACTATAGCTGCTGCAGGCCTTGCTGTTAATTGGGATGACCAGTGGAAAATGTTTTCTGTAGGACAGTTGATATCTGATTTCTTAAACATTGCTTTAAAAAGTCTATTTGTCCTTCCTGATTTAAGCTATATTTTCCAGGATTCTTAACATACTGGAACAGTTCTGGATTTCTGATACTGTTACTTTATATGTTTGAATTCATTCTGTTCCAAAGTTTGTTATCAAAGGTTTGAACAGCCACACTGTACAGTGGTTGCATGGTATTACTTATGCAAGTTGTTAGCAGAGGTGAAGATCAGTAGGTTAGTTTTTGGGTCTTCTAAATGTAATGTGGCTGTTGTTTTGAGATGTGTTTGGGTGCATTGAATGTGTGCACGTTTTGAAAGGGCTAACATAATTTGACCATATTTTAGACTACAAATCTGGAAAGATTTAGGCTAATTGGAGAATGGATCAGAGCTACAGTAATTTATTGTGTACTTTTTAAATCTTCTATCTGAAAACAGTGAATTAAAACATATTAGACAGGGTTAAAACGTTCTTCCAGGCACCATCTAACCTAATCAAAAAAATAAATCTTAATTGTATTGTCTTCGTGTTGAATAGGGGTGGGTATTGGGACTGAGGATCTGTATTGCAATATATTGCAATACTGAAGGCAATGTTGTGATATGTTGTGATATATTGCGATACATAATGGAATTCAATGCCGAATGATGCTGATGTTGAATTTTGCTACCAAAATAAATCTACATATATAAACTGGCTTTTTTGTAATTTTTATGGAATTGAAACTATTACAATGTAATGTGATAAATTGATCTCTCATGAAATACCCAGTTACTAATTTTGGTTGGATTCTGTGAAGTACGTGCATGTGCTTCCAATTTGAAAAATAGAAAAACGGTGCTAGTTTAAAAACTAGTTAAAATTCTCTTAACACATTGATTTTAAATGGTATTTTAAAATTTTTATTATAAATAATATATTTATTTTCATTTTATTTTAAACATGTTTTTCAAAAATGAATCCTATGACTATGACCATAAACATGGGTGGAAAGCAGCTTTATATATCAGTCAGTGCAAAAACCCAGGGTTTGGAATAAAATGTCTGACCTTTCGTTTTACATTTTACAAGATTTTACATGTATTACAAAAGCATAAGTAAGTGCTAGACATTTATTATTTTTTTAAGAAAATACTGTAATTTTATAAACCTATTTATATATCTGCTTTGCATGTTTTTTTTTTTTTTTTTTTTTTCACAACTTACAGAACCAAAACCACTGTGTTTTTATCTGATAAGATCAAATGCGGTAGGTCCAGGGGTAAAACAAAGATATTCAGAATATAGTGTAACATTTAATTGTCCAGAACTGTCAGCATATAGCATTTAAAAATAAATGTAAAAACTATTTAAAATTGGCACTTAAATTGGTGACAAATAAAAAGTAACTGAGTGTTTGTGAAATTCATAATTTTATTGGCTGCAGAGCTCCAGAAAAAAGAACGGGGGCAGGGGGGAGGATGTGATATACTATACAGGGCATTGTGGCGATCAAAGTTCTGTGCTGGAGATGACCTCATAATTGAAAGGAATAGAAAAAAACATGCATAATGAAAATAGTCTAAAAATAACCAAACCACCAAAGACAACATTCACCTGCTAGATGTTTTCAAAACTAGCCAAATTTGGCTTGAAAACTGGCAGCACTGATCAAAGGAGAAAACCTAAAAGTCAGATGCGACACACATGCATTGCCTATTAAATATTACTTCAAGTTCAATGTACAAATAAAACATGAATTTGTGTCATTTGTTTTACAAAAATCAATATTGTAATTGGCGATCCGGTACTTTATGATGTAGAACTACACCACTGCATATAAGGTTGGTGGTACCACCAGCATATTTTACTACAGCCTTGCATAAACAACATACTGCATTGTTTGATGCTCTGCAGCCATCCTTTTTAGATTATTTTTATTAGGAAATGGTTCCATACATATGACTTTGCTTTGAAGAATTTAAACAACTCAAAATCTCTTGTGCTTCTGCCATATTTGTGTTAGCACTGCTCGCATTACGAATTCTCTCAGGAAGGGATTATCTTGCAAGATAATAGTCGACATTTTCCAGTAGACGTTTCCCTGATCCAGCTGAACCACAAATAGCAGTTATTGTATTCCCTGATGAATATCACATACTCTTGAGTAGCATTAATCAAAGCAGTTGTACAGAACTTCATTTTCTGAAGTGATCAAAGTTTCTCGGGTTAGCATTTTAATATGCCAGGCTGTAAGTTTAGCTTACTCCTTATAATTTTTTTTTAGGTAAACTGAATTTTGATTTCTCCTAACATTGGTCTGTTAACATTTATATGGCTATCCTATTTATTTATTTATTTTTAAATTATTATTTTTTTTTTTTTTTTTTTTTTACATCTTACACTGGTAAAACTTTGAATAGTCCTAGATTTATGTCATCATCCAAATGTGTTCTTGGAGTGCTTGAGCGTAGCCATTTGTCATTTTACTTTCCATTTCCTAGTGCTTGCACTTTAGAATAGGGTGCTGAATCAGGAATCCTTAGGTTTAGACAAAAAAGCAATTGCATTTTGAAATTGCAATGAAAAAAAAAAAGCTGTAACTTTTTCTAAGGCACTGTAGCAGGGCAATTGCCCTGTACAGGGGAAATTAGTGTTGTTGTAATTTATATGTGGAAATGGTTGTTTTTTGTGCTTTTTGGAGTTGTTGTGTTTGATTAAATTACTAAATTATTATAGCAGGTGGGCGGGTCTCGACTGAGTATCTGTCAACATAACAGCATCCGGTGGAGTTCGTTGTGGGCGACTACATTGCCATGCTACAAAGAGGGCCGCTGCGTACACTCAAGAGGAGAGTGTCCACTCTGCAGGAACTACAGCCATGCAACCCTTAAACTGCAACGCGGTGCTTGTGAAGGCAGTGCCCAGCTAAGGCCATAGGAAGCAGCAGGAGTCATAAGAATACTGGCTCATAAGTAGGTTAGTTTAGCGGCTATTGACCCAAGTAAGCTGTCAGGACATTAAAAAATAAATAAATAAACTCCTATTTATTTTCGTGAAGTAGCTGGAATCACTTGATTTTCTAGGTATGGTATCTGAAGCATAATTAAGAAGTACAGAGAAACATCATTTGTAATTGACAAACCCAGGACTGGAAGACCCAAAAAGCTGTCTAACAGGGATGAGCAATACTAGAAGGTAATATCCTTAAGGAATAGAAAGAAGACAAGCATTGAATTGACAACAGAACTTGAAATCATCAGTATGAAGGTCACTCTTGAAATCAGGACTTAAAGGATGTGTTGCAGTAAGAACACCTCTGTTGAAAGAGGAACAAGACTAAAAGGCTAAAATATGCACAAGAACACAGACTTTGGACTATGGAACAATGGTGAAAGGTGCTTTGGACTGTTGATGGATGGACAATGACACTTGTGGAATGTTTAATAAAAACTTCTTTAATGGAATCTTCTGGTGTGCTGCCCTGGTGTGTTCTCCCAGGTACAAGTTGAGAAATTAATTCCTGTATGATTTAAAGCGAATAATATGTTAATACAAATATTAAAACAATTATGATCATGTTTAAATGAACATTCATTGAAGAAATTTCAAAGGTAAGAAATAAAACAATGAAATGATATAAAACCAACAAGAAACAACTTGCATGAAGGAGCAGTTCAGTCAATGTTCTCAGTACTTTCTTGCTTGTTTTATATTGTGGAAATAAGCTGTAACACAGTCCAGGGTGAAAGCAGTGGTGGCTAATATACCAAACAATACGATCCATTTTGGTGGATCTCAACTGGTTCCGCGATCCACCAGTAAGCTTTACTGCAAGCAATCATATCTGGATTCCAGAAACGATTCTGCAGTTTTCTGGAACTGAAGACTGATGCTAATGAGTCAATTTTGGCAACAATTACACATCCGTTTTTTAAGATGTGCTGGCTACCACACTTTTTCTGGAGACCAGATAATTCCACCAACTAATGCTTCAGGCTGCTGAAGAACTGGGTCTTGTATCAGAATCTTCTAGTGGGAGAAGATTACTTCTTTGTTTTTATGGATAGCAAAAGATGTTTCCCAGATAAGTACTCCCTCAATCCTTCATTTATTTTGAAGACCCAAGGAAGGATGTTGCATCTTTAGAGCAATACCCTTTCAAAAAGAAGCTGTTTACATGCTTTAATACCATTCTTCCTTCCTCTGCTCCTGTTGAGCGTCTCTTCTCTTGCTGGCTTGATTTTCAGCCCCCAAAGAAATTGACTGTTGGGTGACCTCTTCCAGAAACTTGTTTTGCTGAAGGAGAACTATACAGTGTCACACATCAGTCTAGTACATCAATGTGTACTGAAAACTACACTAATGTTAGACATTAGATAAATATGGTTTGAATATTCTAAGATTTTTGCTTGCTATAGAATTACTCCCCCTTTATCCTTTATCAAAATGCTAAAACCCCACATATTTCCTAAAGAGCAACTTTGAACAGCCATCCAAAAGCATTCCAAAATGTTCAGGTTCAGGCCTTATCTAAAATATCGATTTTGTTTGGGGTGATGAACGTACATGTTTTGTTTATTAAATGCATTTTGTAATTTCAGATTGTATTTTGCATTGAAAAATACAGTGATTCCAAAGTAATTTGTATTTTGTATTTTGATATATTGTTTTCTGAGTATTTTGTATTTTTCCTGAGTATTTCCTGAGACATGTTTTTGGTCAAACACATTTTAATACTAAGCAGCAAAAATGTTGGTTCTCAATAATTTAAACAACATGGAATCGTCCTTTTGACTGTGTTACAATAAGCTATTACTGAGGTTTCTTTCATACTTATTAAATATTAAATTTTTCATTCTTTTTGAAAATGTATGATTGTGTATTTCATAGCTCGTTTTATTCTAGTGCCGCTCTAAATCCCTCGGTGTGAAGAATTTCACTGCTTGAAACAGGGAAACTATCAGTACAAATTAAGCGTTTGATATCGAGATAAATGTCTGATATACTTGACTGGCATTTCAAAACTGGCTGATAGCTTTCAACACTGTCTTATGACCGCAGTATAAAATTGCACATCAAAATAAATCGCAAGACAAATGATAAATTATTTCTGTTTATGTCATAACCGATATACAAAATAATGCATGTATTGTATTTCTCTTTCACTAATACTTGCAAATATATTGCAAGTACATGTACGAAGAAAACCTATAATATAAAGTAGCCAGTGATTAAATGTAAACTTTGCAAACTAGGTAGCCTAAAGTTAACCTATTATTAAATAATAATATGAAAATGAAAAACATGTTAAACATGTTATTAATATTACAACAACGTGTTTCTGATGTTTACCACATATACTGTAGCTTTTAATAAAGATCTTGACAACATTAAGTGTAAAACAATTTACTGAACACATTGGAAACATCTGAATAAAAGTAGAGACAGAAAGTCGACGGCTTAACCTTGCCTTTAAGCTCCAAGATTTGCGCATGCGTAGAAAGGCTCAAAAAGGCAAATGCTAACTTATTTCCTGTGACAACGGTATTTAGGTCACTTAAAATAGACCATGTAATGTAGAGTGTCCAGATCTGAGGCTTGGTGGTCCAGTGTGGTTCGAGAAAGGGGCCCGTTACCAGGAAGTTCCAAGTTCAATCCCAGCTCAGCCACTGATTCACTGTGTGTGACCCTTTGCAAGTCATTTAACCTTCTTGTGCTCCGTCCTTTGGAGAAAAGTGTGTACTGAGTAACAGCATTAATGAAAGACATCTGAAAAGACAATTATGTTATTCCTGATTAAGAAGACACCCACACGCGTTTGCATTTTAAGGGATTTTGTTTATTTAATCTCAAAATAAGAAAGTGTATTTAAACTGGGTTTCTTACTGCAACATGATACTGTACCACACCACTGAATTAACATCGAATGAATTCTCAACTAATGCATCAGAATCTTAAACCCTTTCCAGTTGCATTTACAATTGCATAGATCATACAGATAGAATAAAGGATAGCAACCTGTTCCATGTACAATAAATTAAAGAAAAACAGCAATAATCATGGGTGAAAGTGGCACTGATCATTTTGACTGAAACTCCTGTGGCAAAACCAATCTTGCCTGCCTAGGCCCCCCTGAAGCTGTGCACATGCTCTCCGGTGCATTCTGAGCCACTTTGGACCACTTTATGAAGCAAATTTGAACTTGACTTTCACACAAAAAGAAGTTCAGAAATCAACCTGATAAATCACACATGAAGCTAGTTAACAAACGTAGTTTTCTAAATGTTAGTGATCAAACCTTTTACATGTATACCCAATTCACAAATTCATTTTATAAAACCTCAATCAGATGTCATAAATACAGAGTTCATACATACATTTCAAGGACCAGTTAATTTAACTATAATAGCAACAATCTAATTTATACTCACTTATATGTCTAGATAAGCTCTGGACCAGTAAACTTTCTCATTCAATAACACTTAGTCAGTTTTGGTACTATAGGCAAGTGTTTCATTCCAAAAGCAGTACAACAATTCAGTGTTTTAATCAATGTCAGAACCAATAGTCTAAGAATGTTGTGTCTCAATCAAGCATAGGCACCTGACTTTGTTAAAAAGTAGCTGGCAAACTGAAGTCCTAACTGCTGAGCATAGAAAGGCAAATGTATTTTTTTTTTTTTTTTAATTTACAATTAAGAAGCTCTAAGAAACTAAGCAAAATTGTGCAAGTGTTTCAGCATAAAATGTACAGTATGTACTCACTGAGCACGCATTAATTACAAATACATGCAAGTACAGTACAACCTCAGAGTTACGAACCCCTTGGGAATGGAGTTTGTTCGTAATTTTGAAATGCTTGTAACTCTGAAAATTAGTTTTTAATGGTTTTAATAAATGTGTACACCTACTATCTACACCCTCATTCTGAATAATAACACAAGGATACAGCACAGTAATGCAATACTCATATTGCTATGGTTATAAAGTCTTTAATACAGTACTATAAATGGAAAAAGCCTAAATTGAATTTACCAATGAAATAGTAACTGTAGTAAAAACACAGATTTAAACATCCAGGAAAACCCGGGTTAATGTTGTGCTTGTTTTTAAACAAAATGCATTCGCGCAGCTTGCTCAGTCATTCAGCCTCTGGCTTGAAAAAAAAAAAAAAACAGTGCTTTGTTTAAAACTACAATGTTCCCAGTAAAGTTGCCCATACTTTCATTGAAATCTGCCTCACCTTTCTGAATGCATTTATTGAGACAGTAATTTTGCCTTCTCCATGACCAGCACACCGCTTATGTAGCCAGCCTATCTGGTTGCATTGCACGCGTGATTGAGTGATTGCATACTTCCGGTTGAAAGTGGGGGTTCAGTAGACCAGTCAGTTTGTAAATCTGGGGTTTTACTGTAGAACCAAATGGCATCTCTGCACAGTGTTACACTTAGAATTCCCACCTGTAGTTTTTTAAAGAAAGGTGTTTGCGGCAGAGCACAGCTCTGCCCTTTAGAAATTGGCAGGGATGGGGTTAAATTCCCCTACCTGCCTGGGTTTATTATGTTCAGGTGGCTGGGGTTGATTAGATGATGATTAAAAGCTGAGGAAGCACCACAAACACTAAACACTTGTGGTCACTCCAGTGAAGGGGTCCCACCTTGGAAACCTTAATTTTGTAAGTTTTTTTTTTTTTTTTTTTTTTATTGCTTTATTTGTGTTTAAATCCCTTTATTTTTGCCCTTGTGCACTTTTATTTTGTGTTATTTATAATAAAATTAGTATTTTCCTTGAACTGCAGTCTGTCTCTGGGCCTCTATCCACTCGCCAGCCTGCCACATTTGGTGTCAAAAATAAAGGGATTTAAACACAAATAAAGCAGTACAAAAAAACAAAACTTACAAAATTAAGGTTTCCAGGTTGGGCAATGCCTTCACTGGATTCACAAATCACAAAAACCCACAAACACCAACCTGCTTCCTCAGCTCCCTCCTCCTAATAGGAAGCAGAGGCCTCCTTTTATGTCAGGTGGCTGGGCGCTGATTGATCGTTAATTAAGTTAATCATTTAATCAACCCCAGCCACCTGATCATAATAAAGCCAGGCAGGTAGGGGAATTTAACCCCATCCCTGCCAATTTCTAAAGGGCAGAGCTGTGCTCTGCCACAGTGTTTAACAGAGAAAAGCAAGTACTGTTCTTTTAGTAAGGCAGTTCAAAATACTTTCATGCCAGAAGCACTGGTTTACTATTTAAAAAAAAAAAAAAAAGACTTCATTCTAAAGCAAATGTAAATACTTTGTTTTATTCAGCAAAAAAAAAAAAAAGTTTCAACACTATAAGCTTAGCTGCAGGAAGGATCAGTCAAGAGTTTGCCTTTGTTCTTTGCCTTTATTCTTACGGTGCATATAGTAAGTATTCACCCCCTTGGACGGTTTCAGTTTGTTGTGTTACAACCTGAAATCTTGATGCATTTAAATTTGATTTTTTTTCCTTTGATTTACACAACCTACTTTGAAGAGGCAATATAATTTTTATTGTGAAACAACAGGTAATGAAAAATAAAGAAATAAAATAACTGAAATGTCTTGGTTAGATAAGTATTCACCCCCCTGAGTCAATACTTGGTAGAACCACCTTTGGCAGCAATTACAGCTGTGAGTCTTTTGGGGTAAGTCTCTACCAGGTATGCACATTTGGATCATACAATATTCGCCCATTTTTCTTGGCAAAATTTTTCAAGCTCTGTCAAGTTGGATGGGGATCGTTGGTGGAAAGCAATCTTCAAGTCTTGCCACAGATTCTTAATCGGATTCAAGTCAGGGCTTTGACTGGGCCACTCTAGGACATTCACGTTCTTGTTTTTAAGCCACTGCAGTGTCACTTTGGCTATGTGCTTGGGGTCATTGTCCTGCTGAAAGGTGAATCTCTGTCCCAGTCTTAAGTGTTTTGCAGACTGAAGCAGGTTTTCCTCAAGGATTTGCCTGCATTTAGCGTCATCCATTTTGCCCTCTACCCTGACAAGCTTCCCAGTCCCTGCCGCTGAAAAGCATCCCCATAGCATGAAGCTGCCACCACCATGCTTCACAGTAGGGATGGTGTTACCTGTGTGATGTGCTGTGTTGGGTTTGCGCCAGACACAATGCTTTATAATTAGGCCAAATAGTTCAATTTTTGTTTCATCGGACCACATAATCTTTTGCCACATCTTTTCATTCTCCCACATGCCTTTTTGCAAATTCCAAGTTGGATTTTACATGAAATGCCTTCCTTCTTGTCACTCTTCCATACAGGCCAGATTTGTGGAGTATCTGAGCTGTTGTTGACACATGGACAGTTTCTCCCATCTCAGCCATGGAACGCTGTAGGTTTTTCACAGTTGTAATTGGTCTCTTGGTGGCTTATCTGACCTTCCCTTCTTACCCAGCTGCTCAGTTTGGGAGGACGACCTGCTCTAAGCAGATTCTGGGTGGTGCAGTATACCTTCAACTTCTTAATGATCGACTTGACTGGGCTCCAAGGGATATTAAATGTCTTTCAAATCTTTTTATATCCCTCCCCTGATCTGTGCTTTTCCATAACTTTATCCCAGAGTTGTTTTGAAATGCTCCTTCATGTTAGTATCTTTGCTTTGAATGCACTACCCAACTGTGGGACCTTACAGAGACAGGTATATTTAATCTGAAATCATGTTAACCACAGATGGACTCCATTTAATTTATTGTGTGAATTCTGAAGGCAATTGGTTGCACCTGAGCTTATTTAGGAATGCCATAGCAAAGGGGGTGAATACTTATCTAATGAAGATTTTTCACATTTTTATTTTTAATTGATTTGTTTTTTCACTCCCCCTATTTTTCCACACATTGAAAGTGTTCAGTAGATTGTGTAAATCAAAGGAAAAAAAATCCCATTCAAATGCATCAAGATTTCAGGTTGTAACACAACATCTAAGGGGGGGGGGAATACTTCCTATAAGCACTGTACTTGAAAAATATGGTCCATTGAGTTAGACGGCAAAGTTTGCCCATAATAAAATAATTTTAAACATTACTGTAACTGCTGCTTGAGTAACCAAGTAATTTCTTGTGACCTGGCAGGCAACCGACCAGACCACAGGGGTCGCTTGTGCGCGATGAGCCGAGGTCACCTTGGCCGACCTACATTCAGGCTATAGGGCACACCCTTCACTCCATGTGGAGTACCTTTACCGATTTTAAAATACTTATATTTTTCTACTTTAATGAAATATTCTGGCAAGTTTTGCACTTGCTTTGGATCTGGTACATTATTTTATGTCTTTAACAAGGTCTGACAGTGATCAATACTACAAGGAGAGTAGTATAAGCAACAATATTTTAATTACCTTAGGATTTCAAGTATATGCCTTAAAAGTAAGATGACACTGGCTGCGACAAAATACATGTACTTTTCAAGGATGTTGACTAAATGTATGTGTGTTTCGACTATATAATATATCCATTCATTACTGGAATCAACTACAAGAAATAGGAAAACTACTTGGTCCCAAGTTGTAAAATAAAACACAAAAATACAGCTGTAAAATAATTATTATTCAACCTTCTCAGTCCTCTTTAAACTGTGTGTTTAAAAGATACTTCTCATATTTTAGCACCACAGCAGCGGTATCCCTAAATATAACAGAACAAAGTTAGTTTTACCCTAGTTAAGTGATACTCTGTTAAGTTCATCAACAGTAGTCTATAAAAATAAATCATAACTATCAGGACAGCACTATTTTCCTTTTTTGTTTGACCTTATCAGCTGTTGCTGAAATTTTCAGCAGGCAAGCAGAAGAAGGATGTTTTCATTTTAACAAAATCAAACCATAATCACACATTGTGCTTCCTGGTCTTACTTCCCTCTGTGATGCAGGTAAACAAGTGTAGGTATTCTGTTTTTTGCTTGAGTATTCAAATAATTTGAGTAAAAGCTGCAGCACTATAACAATGTATGGTGTCAGCTGCCAATGGCAAATCACTCTCTATATTATTATGTTATTCCTGTTGATAGATATGTTCTCCCTGCATGAAGTCTCATGTTATGCTATCTTTCCTAGGTTCCTATGTTTTTTTTTATATATATATATTTGTATTCTTGCCAAGAGATACAGTAATGTCCCTACACAATATTTATCCAGTCAACCAGTGTATTATATTAGACAAATCATTACCAGTGTGAATCCAAAAGTTGCCATTGGGCTACTACTGAGGCAGGTATTATCCTATTTACATGGATTCAGTTTCCCACATATAAACCATTACCAAAAATACAAGCAGGATAAATAAGAAAGCTGAAGGTGAATAGCAGCTTTCAATTACAGAAAGGCAGTTTCAATAAGTTATATATATATATATATATTTCGTCTGTGACATATATATATATATATATATATATATTATATATATATATATATATATATATATATATATATATATATATATATATATAGGGAATTAAAACAAAAAATTCGGAAAACAATACAGCTTCCATGGTAGGGAGGTTCAAACTTTGGAAACATGAGAAGTTCAACAGCAAATTGAACCTTGCTGTGTGATGTCATTCCGTCATTATTCCACCAAGGATATTCAGCAGCCTCACATCAATCCATACATATGATTCAGATTCAACTGTGGATGTATTTTCTTCTCAGACACTAACTTGATCATTTCACCCTCCCAGAATAAAAACAGACTGCATCTTAGAAGTATATTACCATTGAAAACAAAAGAAGGTAGAGTAAGTGTATAAGAGTTATTGGCTCCTTATTTCGCTGAAGATTTGACCACTTGCTCGTATGGAGGAGGCGGCTGGTTGCAGTAGGATGGAGGGGGTGGGTAGGACGCGTTGAGATGTGGGGAACGGGGCTGCACCTGGAAGGGCGGAGCAATGGGATTCACCACAGGTCCTCCAAGGTTACCATAGTGCTGCATGTCTGGCTGCTGGGAACCTGCTAGAGACAGGAACGGAATACTTATGTCATTGAGAATTAGGACTCTAAACTTAGGACAATTTATTATTAGTATATATTCTAGTTAGTACATTTTAAAAATACGTTTTACTAACAATGTCAAGAATTAGAAAATATAATACTCCCATTTTGTTTTCCAGCTGAAAGATGTATCAAATATTATTTTTATGCTATTGCAGGTAATCTCAATGTAACTGGCTATGGATAGCACTCAAATTGCATTATGCTCATCATTTTTAATGAACACCATAATTAAGTAGTAAAGGGTATCAAGTGTTAGCTTATAGCATAGTTGAGTTTATTGGACAGCAAGTTGCATGGTTTGATGGTAATGCAACTGCATGCTGGATAATTCCTCCTTGTCATTGCACATTCACTTCTATTTGCTGTATTTGTACTAAATTATCTTGACTTATAATTTGCCCTTCGTTGCCTGGCTCTGCCTGCTCTGGGGTTATTCTAGTTAATTTCATGCAGGCGTTTACTGGTTTGCAGAATTAGCTGTTAGAAACCTATAGTTTCAATTTAATTTAACTTTTTAGTTAAAGAAACACATTGAAAATATGTATATAAACCTATATTATATTGTATTATAAACTGAGTACCAATCTTGCAGTTTTTCATACAGCATGCATGCAGTAGTAGTTCACATTTAGAATATCATTACAGAAACTATTTTGTCTACATCTATGTTTCATGGCAGCAATACCTCTGACGAATGACCTTGTACATTACTCATATTACATTACTAAAAAAAATAGGTTAAAAAGGCAAAAAGCCACTGTAATAGGGAGTGCTACATTTTTACAGGGTTATGCTAAAATGTATACATGGCCACTGTTGAATCAAACACATGAAGTATTGTATAGCTATTTTAATGGAACCACCTTTTTAACAAATCTATTTTCTTTAGTAGCAGGCTGTTTTGCTGGTGACTTGCCCACGGTTTGCTTAATTACAGTATTTTGTGCGTGAATTAATCAGAAACAGGTAATGGTAGTTAATCGTAATTGCAGTTTACTGAGGTATAAATAATTAGCCATTCACTGAGGTTGCATACAAACTGACAAAACACATATTATTACTGTAACTACTAGGGAATTGGGTGGCATCAGTACAAACTACACAGAAAACAACAAAGTGAACTAAATTGTTGCCGATCTTCATAAACTGAAATGCCTATATTTAAATGCAAGAAGCATTGCTAAAATTAGTAGCCATAGTCAACGTAGTTAACTATGACATTATAGTGATAACAGAATCCTGGTACACTCCAAACAATGGAGACAAGTTTAACATGGAAGGATACAGGTTAGGAAAGATAGACATGACTTAGAATGGGAAGTAAAGGTAACACCAATGAATCAATCTGGATTAAATTAAATGAAAACAACTCTAAAGTTTTAATAGCGGGATTCTGTTATAGGCCCCCAAGTTCTGATGAATTATTAAACAAAAAACTTATATGCAAGCATCAAAAAAATAAGTAAGGAAGGGGACACTCTAATTGTGGGAGACTTCAACTTCCCAAACATAAACTGGGATCACATGACCTCAGACAACAATTCAGACATGGGAATGATAGAGCTAGTGCAAGATTGTTTCTTATCACAAATGGTGAATGCCCCGACTAGCTACAATTCATGTCTAGACTTGGTATTAACATACAATGAAGCAAGGATACACAACTTACAGGTAATATAACCACTAGAAATAAGTAACCATAATATGATAGAGTTTGTGGCAAATAAATCAAGGGCAGTACATAAATCAAAAACAATGGTTTTTAATTTCAGGAGAGCAGATTACAAAAGAATGCAACAAGAGCTTCTAAACACAGACTGGGATAGAATACTAACAGATAATGAAGCTGAAAACAATTGGATTACATTTAGGGATATAATGTTAGAAATGCAGGAAATTTATCCCAAAAATGACAAAAAGTAAACTTAAGAAAAAGAGCACGATGGGTCAATCGATTTATTAAGGTGGGTATTAAAAATAAAATAAAATGATATCTTTCTATTAAATCAAAGGGAACAGCCTCACAAATACAATAAAGAGGCCTGTAGAGACCTAAAAAAACAGACCAGGAGAGCAAAAAGGGAATTAGTGAGACAAGTAGCAATAGATAGTAAACTTAATCCAAAAGGGTTTTTTCAATGTTAATGCTAATAGGAAATTAAAAGAGGAAATCAGTAGTGACTAAAAAAATACAAAATCACAGATGTACTTCATCAATACTTTGTATAAGTATTTACAAAGAAGGATTTATACAATATACCAAAGTTAACAGAATGTACACAAACATCATTACCAGAGGTTGTTATAAAAGAGTATGAAGTACTAAAGGAGCTAGCAGCCCTTAAAATAACCAAATCCTCAGGGCCCGATGGAATCTGTCCAGGAGTCCTCAGGGAAACTAGAGAACAGATTTTTAAACCAAAATGTTATATATTCAACAAATCTATAACTAAAGGAGCCACCCCACTGGAATGGAAAATTGGCAATGTTGTTCCTGTATTTAAGAAAAGAGATTAATTTGACCCTGGGAACTATAGACCAATACGTTTAACATCAATCCTATGTAAAATGATGGAAACTACAATAAGTACCAAAATGGAGGAATAATTATATAGTAACAACATTATAGGAGACAGCCAACATGGCTTTAGGAAGGAAGTAATTTACTAGATTTCTTTCAGAAGGTGACTACTAGAGTGGACAAGGATAGTACGTAAGACATAATCTACTAAGATTTTCGAAAAGCATTTGACAAAGAACCACATGAAAGACTATAAGTAAAGTTTAAATCAGTAGGAATAAACGGTAGCAGCATGGATTCATAACTGGTTACAAGATAGAAAGCAGAGACTTATGGAGGCCAAGCATCAAACTGGAGTAACGTAACAAGTGGGCTACCACAGGGATCACTATTGGGACCATGGCTATTCTTAATCTATATAAATGAGCTGGACCAAAACATAATCAGTAAACTATGCATATTTGCAGAAGACACAAAACTGGGAGGGGTAGCCAACTCCCAATAAGCAATTTTAATAACACAAAGAGACTTAGACAAGACTCAAGCTTGGGCTGACACATGGCAGATTAAATTTAATGTGAATAATTGTAAAAACATGAGAGGCAAGTATAACATGAACAGTAACGAAAAAGAGGAGGCTATGTATGAAAAGGACTTGAGGTAGTAGTGGATGAATCTCATTAGTCAAATAGAGAAACTATAAAAAAAGGCAAATAGAATGTTAGGTTGACAGTTGAATTCAAATCTAGAGAAGTTATATTAAAATGATACAGTGCACTGTGTAGGAACAATTCAATAATTGGTCATTTAATGTTTATCTGGGTTGATTAGTTCTCATTAATAATATTTAATTGATGTGTTACAACGATCGAGGATTTACTATGAACACACATACACGCGCAGACACAAGGAAAGTTTAACACTAGTATTTTATTAAGTACACAAATATTAAACAGAAATGAAATAAGTAAACCTCTTAGTTTCTAAGCACAAAACACAAATCAAACTCTCACTGCACTCATGCTGGCTAGCAGGCAATTGAAATATAACACTGCCTGTCTCCTCACATACAAAGCAGCAACTCAGCAGCTCAAGCAAGCTGTGACATAGCTGGTAGTAGCTGGTTGCTCACATACACACCCGCCCACATACGAGCACAGCCTCAACTGAGATGATGCAGACAATTTTACAATATATCACTGCTGCAGGGTGGTAGAGAGCCCTGCACATTATTAAAAAGGGGGCAGGGCAAAGCCCTGATATAAAATGTTTTTATATGTGGAGGACGAGATAGGTGCCGTCTGCCACATTATTGTTTTGATGTAGTATTTATTTAAGAACAAGGTACTCGCCGCCCCTGTGCATATTTTGTATTTACTTTTTGTTTTATGATTTATTGTATTTATAGATGACGGCGAAGCGCCGTGTGTTTTTGTTTATTTAAATGTGTTCTGGTAGAGGCGAGGCTGGCAGATTGTGTTCTGGCAGTAATTAAAAACCTTGTGCAGAAGATGGCCATCTCCCGAATTAATTGGTTGATTAATTTGTCGCGAATTGGGAGATGGTCACCTGCATAAAACCCTGTAGTTTTCCCTGCTCGGGGTTGAAGTTTGGAGGAGTGAACGAGGGAGCAAGGAGAAAACAAAACAAAACTAAAAACTTAAAGGATCCGTGAAGGCTACTTCCCAGCCGGACCTTAAGGGTTGTTTTGTGTTTCAGATTAGTTTTATTTAAAACCTTTATTTGCACTCTGTGAGCAGTGTTTCTGTTTAAATATTTTATTTTTGGTCTTCAATCGTTTTTTGCCCTGCAGTACTGCCTCTGTTTTGCTTCCTGCATTCTGGCCTGATGTCACCACACAAGCCATCCTGTCACAATCACATTAAGCTTATTAATGGTATATACAGTAGAACAATGATATGGCAAGTTTACTTTTAATGAAATTCTTCATATAACAATATGAGGTAGATTACTTATAGTTACTTCATCAAGTTTCACTAAAAGTTATTTCACTAAACAATTAATCGTACAATTCTATGTAAATGTGTTACAGTTAATTTATTTAGTTCCATGAAAGGAAAATGCAACTGGAATTATACTGAACGGTTCCTGAAGCTTAGACTTTTGGTCCTCTGGTTTCAATAGGTGAAGTGTCCAGGACAAAAGGCTCTCCTCTCAGCAACGAAGTCTTCAATTCTACATTGGTTCAAACTCTGCAACAAAGCATTTTCTTTTCAGGGCTTCTGCGTTGGCGTGAATGCAGCAAATTTGAAGGGCAATGCTTACCAGGGTTATGATAATAACCTAACGTTCCTTTTCAAGTAAGAAATGTAACCATTACCTAATGGGATAGAATACTCAAGCCCTTGCAAGTTTGGCAGATGTGATAAAAAGGAAGATAACTGCCTTTAGCATTCTGGCCAAGGACCAATGAAGATCCATGGCACATAGTCCATAGTATGGGAGGACCCTCATTCAGTGTATATGCTGCAAGGTTACCAGAAGTCCGAGAGGCAAGGCCTCTTATAGAGTGGCCAGTGACCTTTTCTGGTGGGGGCAGGTTGACTAAATCATATGCAATCCTGACCATGTCTGCAATCCACCTTGACAGCCAATGTTTAGGCAGGGCATGTCTGTGGAACAGACATGTAGCAAATAAACAATTGCTCTGATTGCCGCCAACTTTGGCTGCAGTGAGAATAGTATGCCAGTGCCCTAACCGGACACGGCGTATGGAACTTCCTCTCCCTGTCAGACTGGATAAGAGGTGGATGGAAGGCCTCCAATTCCACTGACTGGTTTATCTGAAAAGCAGGATTAGTGCAGAGAGTAACCTCAGTTCTAGCCTTTGCAAAAAACAAACAGGTATTCACTGTTGAGAATGCTTGCGTTTCACCTACCTGTTTAGCAGAGGTAATAGCAAGCAGAAAAGCTAATGACATGAATTTCAGCTTTGCTGAATGTAGGGGCTCAAATAGCGGTTTTGTAAGCGCATTCAACACTACATTAAGTCACCAGTGAGGGACAAGGTACTTTCTAGGAGGTCTTAACCTCCGAGCACCCTTCAAAAAATGTGCTCCTGGGAAGACTGAGTCAATTTTAATATGGCAAGATGACATTGCTGCCAGGTAGAACTTAAGCGTGGATGGAATTTCCCTTAATCAAAAAAGTCTTGCATTACCATACTGGGAAGCATCTCTTTGGCTTTGTCAGATAACCCGAGGTGGCTCCAATGTCTTTGTTCAGGGGCCAGACCCACAGATGCAGAGCTGTTGGATCTGGATGTCAGAGTCACCTGTGCCTTGCTCAGTAGGTCACAGCGCTTTGTGATGGTGGTCCAATATGAAAGGCACTATATAAAAATTATTATTATTATTATTATTATTTATTATTATTATTATTATTATTATTATTATTATATTATTATTATTATCTCATCGGAAAAATTGCTGCAGGGCCAGATGAACTGCCCGGAGCTCCAAAACATTTATGTGGAGATCCTTCCATGGGGGTTCCCGCACTCCCTGTACCCCCAAGCCTTTCCAGTGCCCCAACCTAGGTTGGAAGCATCTGTAGTCACCATCTCTCTCCTCGTGATACAACCCAGGGCTGTGCCCAAGCGCAGATGACCTGGTTCTTTCCACCACGAGAGAGCCTCCATACAGTCAAGAGACACTGTGAGTAAGTGGTGGCATTCTAAGACAGGGTACCGGACCTTGTGCTTGAACCAGGCTTGGTGAGGGCACATGCATTAGAGCCCTAAGGGGAGGATCTGTGATGTTGCTGCCATCAGGCCCAGAAGTCTCTGTAAGGTCAGTATCCTCACCACTACGTTGGGCTGAAACAGCTCCAAGCAGACACTTAGCCTCTGGATTCTGTCTTCCGACAGATTGGCGATCATGTTTCCAGAATTGAGGCTTACGCTGAGATAGACAACCCTTTTGAGAGCATGTTAGCTGGCTTTTCAACTGGTTCACCGTGATGGCTAATTGTTGGAGGTGGTTGTGACCAGTACCGTGTGTAACACGGCCTGTCCTGGTGACTTGGCACATATCAGCTAGTCGTCCAGTTATTTCATCACTATGATGCCTTTTAGTTTCAGAGCGGTCAATATAGTTTCCATGCACTTTGAAAAAGTGCGAGGGGTTAGCGAGAGGGTGAACGGCAATACACAAAACTCGTACATGGTGCCTTGAAAGGCGAACCACAAGTACTTTCCGTGGCCGAGTCTTATAGGAGTGTGAAAGTATGCATCCTTGAGGTCCACTGTAGTGAACCAGTCGCCTGACCTTATTGGCTGCAACAGCTGCTGCATTGTCAGCATCTTGATCCTTTGTACCTTCAAGTACAGATTGAGCTGACTGAGGTCAAGGCAAATATTTTGAATTGCAGTGGCTTATAATATTACAAATGTAAAGATTAGAGGACTAAAAATCACTGGATAACACTAAGCTTAAGCGTTAACTGGCGATTCACCTATAAATGTGGGTCTCAACAACAAATGGGAGGTAGCCCCTTTGTCAGGAATTATAGGTTATTAAACCAGGTTGTTAAAGTGAAGGTTGAACAGACACATTCTGAGCTGAATAATCAAACCCAAGCATAGAGGCCATAACCATTATGCGCCCACCTGCTATCTGATACTTGAATCTCACTGAACCATTCAGTGAATGCCAGCAAGCATCAACTGTAGGAATAACAATGCTTTTAGGGCATATTGCCATTAAACATATACCCCATTGGGACTATTAGTCTAAAATTGACAATTCAGAACACAAACTCTAAACCAGCCCATCAAGCCTGTTCACTGAACCTTGGTTATTTGGTCTGTTTACAATGCTAACAAAACAACTACATGGCAAAGACAAATCCTCTCTGAGGGAGTCGGACATAAATCAAAACCGAAAGAAAGAAAAGAGTTAGTAAACGTGCCCAAGCTGGCCATAGTCAATTACTGGCTGCTGTAGGGCCTTGAGAGGCAAGTTAACTGGTAAATGACCGTGTGTCTTTAGTTGGACACAGTGTAAAAATTAAGTAAACCATAACCTACAACTACATACACTGTATTTAAAATTGCATAGTATAACACATGCTCATGCATCATTTAATCAAATTCAGACAAATATACAGGTCAGAACAAAGGACTGCCATACAAGTAGTTCCAACACAATTAGTCAAGCTAAAAATTGAATCATGACTTATATACAGTATGTGCAGATGAGTGTTATCACAATATCTCTGTAGGAAGTAATTGTTCATTTGATGAGTTGTTTGCTAATGCCCTCAACTACTCAAATGATGAAACACACAGGGTCAGTATAGATATGACAAGAAAAGGTGATATGCTCCCAAAGAAGGTAATCCAGCCAGCATAATTGTGTACACATACCCCTCCTCTTTTAGGTGAGGTGAAACTACAAACTACAGTGCTCCCCCTTTATAAAGCTGTTGTGGGGAGTCATAGTATGAGACTGCACTATTTGTGTTCCGCCTTATAACGAGAATACTAGTGTTAGTGTAATGGCATTATGGGGCAAACGGGAGCCATGACTGTACCGCCTTATAACTTGTTCCACAGAATAAAGGGCTGTCTTATAAAGGGGGAACAATGTACTTCATCAATGTTTCTAACTCATGTTGCTAATTCTGATTCATTTCTTTCTTTTAATACAGTGCTACAAAATTTTGTTTTAATCAAGTAGTAAATTAAAGCTATCACAGAATGGGCTTATGTTTTTAAGATGGTTTAACTGATACACAGTGGCTTGCGAAAGTATTGACCCCCCCCCCCCCCCCCCCCCCTTGGCATTTTTCCTATTTTGTTGCCTTACAACCTGGAATTAAAATGGATTTTTGGGGGGTTTGCATCGTTTGATTTACACAACATGCCTAAGGAAATAAGACAAAAAAACAGAAAACTTGAGCGTGGATAAGTATTCAACCCCCCCCCCCCAAAGTCAATACTTTGTAGAGCCACCTTTTGCAGCAATTACAGCTTCAAGTCTCTTGGGGTATGTATCTATAAGCTTGGCACATGTAGCCACTGGGATTTTTGCCCATTCTTCAAGGCAAAACTGCTCCAGCTCCTTCAAGTTGGATGGGTTCCCCTGGTGTACAGCAGTCTTTAAGTCATACCACAGATTCTCAATTGGATTGAGGTCTGGGCTTTGACTAGGCCATTCCAAGACATTTAAATGTTTCCCCTTAAACCACTCGAGTGTTGCTTTAGCAGTATGCTTAGGGTCATTGTCCTGCTGGAAGGTGAACCTCCGTCCCAGTCTCAAATCTCTGGAAGACTGAAACAGGTTTCCCTCAAGAATTTCCCTGTATTTAGAGCTATCCATCATTCCTTCAATTCTGACCAGTTTCTCAGTCCCTGCCGATGAAAAACATCCCCACAGCATGATGCTGCCACCACCATGCTTTACTGTGGGGATGGTGTTCTCGGGGTGATGAGAGGTGTTGGGTTTGCGCCAGACATAGCGTTTTCCTTGATGGCCAAAAAGCTCAATTTTAGTCTCATCTGACCAGAGTACCTTCTTCCATATGTTTGGGGAGTCTCCCACATGCCTTTTGGCGAACACCAAACGTGTTTGCTTATTTTTTTCTTTAAGCAATGGCTTTCTGGCCACTCTTCCGTAAAGCCCAGCTCTGTGGAGTGTACGGCTTAAAGTGGTCCTATGGAAGATACTCCAATCTCCGCTGTGGAGCTTTGCAGCTCCTTCAGGGTTATCTTTGGTCTCTTTGTTGCCTCTCTGATTAATGCCCTCCTTGCCTGGTCCGTGAATTTTGGTAGGCGGCCCTCTCTTGCCAGGTTTGTTGTGGTGCCATATTCTTTCCATTTTTTAATAATCTGTACTATCTGTACTTCTCCACAACTTTGTCCCTGACCTGTTTGGAGAGCTCCTTGGTCTTAATGGTGCCGCTTGCTTGGTGGTTCCCCTTGCTTAGTGGTGCTGCAGACTCTGGGGCCTTTCAGAACAGGTGTATATATACTGAGATCACGTGACAGATCATGTGACACTTAGATTGCACACAAGTGGACTTTATTTAACTAATTATGTGACTTCTGAAGGTAATTGGTTGCACCTTATTTAGAGGCTTAATAGCAAAGGGGGTGAATACATATGCACGCACCACTTTTCCGTTATTTATTTTTTTTAATTTTTTGAAACAAGTTATTTTTTTCATTTCACTTCACCAATTTGGACTATTTTGTGTATGTCCATTATATGAAATCCAAATAAAAATCAATTTTCAACAAAATAAGAAAAATGCCAAGGGGGGTCAATACTTTCGCAAGCCACTATAGTCCCATTCTGTCACTGCAGTGTGTACGATTTTAAAGCTTGTACAATTTTACAATTCTCTTTAGATATCACTGGGTAGCTTTCAACCTCTGTGGTCTCACACACCAGCAAATGGCCCTGTCTGTTAAGAAACAGGATAAGATCTGGCTCCTTTGTAGCTCAAAAGACCCTTTTGGGGTTGGTGCCTGCTTCTACCTCATAGACAAGATAACAAACTGGTTTATTTTATGATATAGAGAGCGGTTGTTACCTTGGGCTGAATGCCCTTGATTATGTATGTAGCTAATTAAAATACTGATTACAATCACAGTCTCACGCCTGGGCCGGCTTGATCTTCAAAGACTTCATCTGGGCGAACACAAGGAGGGGGGCTGGTTTTGTACTGTATTTATACCACTGTATTTCTGAATTAAGGCTCTCTCTCTCTCTCTCTCTCTCTCTGTCTCTCTCATTATCCAAATGGATATTAGAAAGTTTTTCGGTCGATACAGAGTCCTGCAGGGCTAAACCTACAGTATTGTATTGTTTTGTTTTGAAGATTTGTCCTTGCTGTTCATATGTGGTTACGTTCTGTACTGTGTATCACTGCATTTCCTTTTGTGTCAGAATTAAATTGTTTTTGTTGAAAATCACATCAAGAGGACTGGAATTATTATTTGTGAGAAATAAATCTAATCTTTTCAATCTTACATGTGCTTTTATCACTGTAATTTACTTTTCGCTACATTGTTTTGCATTATTATGAATGTAATATATTTTGTAATATATCTTTTAAAATGGGTTATTCAATATCGATAACTGTTCAAAAATGAACATAGATTTTAAAAGATTGGTACACTTTTTAAAATGTTGAAATATTGGTATATTGGACTTTCTGTTATATTTAAAATGGCTGCATTAGCGTCCAATTGTAATTTTTTAACAGTTATGAAATCAGGAAACCCTTACCCCTTACATTTCAAAAATGATCTGTGTTGAAAAAAAAAGAAAATGAACAAATTCACTTATTTCAAGTGGAATGACTCAAAAAGGACTGATCATGTTGGACTTTAAAGTAATGTATCCTTCAAATTTAAGACACCCTCAATTTGAGGGAAAAATCAATCTGCATCTACAATTATACAACCTCAATTATACATATGTAGGCAGTTTGAGGCCGTCTGCTATCACACAGAGCATTAGAGTTATGTGCTACTTCTCATTTCAAGTCGTGATTATTCACACCTGTTTTTCTCCCAATTTGTGAAATGTGGTGGTCTGATCAGCATTTCTGATTTCACGGATGATTCGACACTGGGCAGTAACATTTTGGTACATCTTTTCATATAGCCTGCAACCAAAATGTTTGGGTTTCAAAAATGTTTGGTATGATTTGGAAAATGGCTTTTTGAGACCTCAGATTATATTTATCTTATATTAAGTTTGTCCATGTTTGACTGAGGAAAAATACATTTCACAATATATTTTGGAGCCTGGTCTTGTAATAATGTGAACCTTTCTTTGACTAGTTCAGGCTTTCTGCTCCTCAGATAGTCTCAACTGGAAAAAAACCTTTAGAGTTCCCACTGTTGAGGTCAGAAACAAACCCACACAAACTCTCCTGATCTGCTCTTGTTATTGACTGGCTCTTTGGAAATTAATAATAAGAAGCATTCCTTTCCATCATCTTAATCTATTCTCCATTAGTAATGTAGCTGATTTGTAGCTGTTTTTATGTTTCCATTATCACCCATCTTACAAAATGCCCCTGCAATCATTAGAGACAGGATTATACGACTTAGGGCTGCTTTATGAATGAAGACATGTGGCATTAAGTGACAGCCTTTTTGACAGAACATATTTTCCCAGTTGGTGGGCTCTCGTCAAAAGAAGCTGCAGGTTTTTTTTTTTTTTTTTTTTTTTTTTTTTTGTCATTGTAGCTGTCTGCATTTATTTTTCCCTGTCTGTTGAAATTGTGGATTACGTTTATTTGCTTCATTTCCTTTTAATTAATGAAGTGCTACTTGCTTATTAAAATCTGAAATAAGTTTTTTTTGACAGACAGAGATAAAATGTGGTGGTCTATCAAGCCAATTTTTTAATTCCTCACTCAAACTACTATAGGCTAAAGAGGATATTGTATTCTCACAAGGTCATTATGTCAAAAGTAGTTTAATTTCGAAATGGTTAATTTACTCCTGACTTGGTATACTCAGTAGGCTGTTATAGGTATTTATAAGGTATTTATTACCAATGAATAGGCCAAATGCATCTAATTAAATCATAATTTGCATAATTATACAACAATTCTCAGAAACCCACTGCGATAGTTCATGAAAAAAACAAAAAAAAAAACTCTTGTTAAGTAACACGAGGAAAAGGCATCTTTTAATTAACAATTGCCTGTATAAAAGTTGATAAAAGTTGATTTGCTAAATGTACTTACATCTCAAATAGTTTGGCTAGAAAGACATATGCTTTGGACTGTGTGATCGACTGCATTGTCCTTTTATGCTAGTTGTTTAGTGTTTTTAAGAGGCTATGAGGTATTAGGAAGCGAGTCTCTTCACTGTAAAGAGTAGACCACTGTGCCGCAACCTGTCAAACATGTCGGGGGGCATTGTCCAGTAATACTTAGGTATAGGGGCCGATTAATATAATCAGAGATACTGCTTTATAATTACAGTAAATACTATAATCTGTTTTTTTAATAAGAAATTTGTTTTGCATTCAGTAAAGATCCAAACAAAATTTGTAGTCTATGTTTTGTAACAGTAACAAAATTGCATTTTATAGTGCATTCGGTAATAGATAAATGTCCCTGTTACAGCCACTCTTTATCTGACATTTTTTCTAGGGAACACTGAGATCCCACTGAGATTATATACTTTTCTATTTAGAGTTTCCAATTATTTTACTGCAGTTTTACTCCCTAATTTACAATGTCCAGTTATGTTCCCTTACCAAAGCAACTCCCCACAACCCTGGGAAACTGAAGGTCAGTGGGCGTCCTCCTCCGATCAAATCGCCTCTTCACACCAAGGAGTCCAACAGCAGATGTTGGTGAGATACTGCTCCAGTTCACCTGGTCCCAGTCCCCAGAAGTGCCTCCCCAACCCACTGGAGTGCCAGGGCTAATGCTCCTCTCAGATCCCTATCCAAGATTGGCAATTGGGCACATCCAGGATGAGTGCCTGTTCCCTCTGACACACCAAGTGGTTGTGCCTTTATCAGGTGAGCCATTCAGGGATCGCTGTCAGTGGGAATTCTAATATCTTACACAATTTAATTAGTATGGCATTTACTGAATCCACTGAAATACTCTTACTTTAAAAGTGAAATTTCTCAGTGTGTAGATTCATAAAAACAGCACTGTGAAATTGTTTCTGTGACCAGGGCTAGCACAGCCTATCGACGTGTTATGCCAGACACTTTTATCTCTGCATGTTGTGAGAGACTTGATATTATAACTCTGAAAGAGCAATGTCTCACTTACCCGACATGGTGTTCATAGGCTGTCTGGTGAAAGACACATTTAATGAAGGCTCATCTGTTAGATGGGAAGGGTATATTCGCCTCCGAATGAAGAAACCAGCACCACAACAGAACATCACCCCGATCATGAGCAGCAACCTGAGCAATGCAAATTTAGAAAACCATGTTACTGTTACTTTTACACATTTCTAATTAGTCTTCAGAACTGCTTCCATTATTCCATCTAACTGCATTGTCATCTCTTCTGTAGGGTCTGAAAGTAAAACACAAGCAACACAATGTTTGTGGTCACTTTTCCAGCTGCAACATTATTGTGATCCATGATTAAACAGAGTATGTTGCCTGTCTAGTACCAAAGGTACATGTACATCACTATTACAGTTATCAGCTACGTTTTAATAAGAATTAGATTGTTAAGACATCCAATGGAATTCTTTAAATTAGTTTTTGATGGTGCAGATCCAAGAACAAGTGGTAAAGTAGTTCCAAATAACTGGAATAGCTAAATTAGCTATTATATTAAACAAAAAAAAAAAGGTACCGTAATACGGAAAGGGTCTCAGCGGATGCAATGCATGAGACTATGGGAAGGATTTTAAAAAGGTTGTAAATGATAACTCCAGTGTTAGTCAAGAAATCGTATGTAGCCTTGATTTTGGCATGTTCAAGCAGTCGTTATGCCTATTTCATTATTAAATAATCATCCGAATGTGATTTCTGAAATGATGTTGATTTCCAAAATAATGTTAATATCTTAACGAGCAGTGCTTTTTGCGACTATTTCTTTTATTTGCATTGGAAGTAAATAAAATCTGTGTTAATTGTCATCATTTATCAGATGTTAATTTACACTTGTAAAATGAGGGTTTTAATTAATGAAACAGTATATAATTCACCGTGAAATAGACTGCGGCTGACGATACAGAGAGAGAGTGTGTACAGGACCAGAGTTAATTTCTTACAGCCAACCTAAATAATTCAACATTTGTAGTTTTGAAAATATTTTAGCCTTTTCTATACCTGTGGTTATGAATGAGATTTATTCACTTGTTTTAAACATTTGTAACCTTACGGAATGTTTGTTGTATTGCTAAAATGATATACCGTTATTTGCATCCAGTGAAATGTTACTACCAAGAAATTATCAATGCAACTGTAGCCTATTTTAGTTCTGCATATGCACATTATATGCCAGCTGACCTCTACTGTAGATTTTATTTAAATTATATAACTGAAATATTGGTATAGAAAATTGCATATTAGATATTGCAATAGTTTCTTTAGGTGATTGTGGATTTGCAATGCGTCCTTGGCTTTTAACACCTGTGTCTAATCCACACAAGAATGAAGAACAGGCATACAAAGGCACACAGACCCACTAGGAACGGGATCGAGATCATTGACAAGGAATTTGCCTAAATGTATTTAATGTTGTCAGACTCTCCCCACACTTTATGTACAAGGTACACTTTCACCTTCACATATTTGTATGCATATAACGTGTTCTGTGGCTACTTCTAATCACGTTGAGTTTATTTACCATGGAGGTAAGCAAAGAGTACCAGAACAAATGCATGATTAGAGGAATTCACCAAACAATTAACTGTAAACAAACAGTGTATTGGGTAGGGAGTTATCGTAATTTTCAAAGCTTAATAAATTTATAATGAAGAGTTACATACATGGTATACATGTATAATATAGCTGACAACTATAAACACAAATGGTACTTAAAATGTATTTATTTATAGCCTACAATCGTACATACTATAAAATAGACTAAAGTATTACATTCCAACCAATATATATAGATGGTTTATAGTAGTCCTTTTCTTTTTAACCAAAAAAAGACTGCAAAATGCATATTATAGTAAGTTGTGGCAAAATATCCCCCCAAAAGAGGGTAAATCAGAAGAGTTTAATTTGTATTTATTTATTTATTTATTTATTTTTAATCTGTGCTGTCCGATTTCAGCATTTTGTATGTGATGTGTTCTAAATAAATATCCATTCTGCATGACAAAATGACTTTTTACAAATTATACACATAATACATATTCTCATTATTTTTTATTTCCATTTGGCTGCTGCTCGCACGTGGGAGAGCTGCCTCCCTAGCCGTTGAGACAGGAAGCTATGTAGGTGACCTGCGACAATTAAACTTTTTAACAAGAAATGCATTCATTAACAACCTCATCAACTCAATATCAAAGCATTAACAGATTGATTTAATTAACACATTTCATTTGAAAATCACTTGCTACTAAAGCTCTCTTTACAAAAAGCACGAGTTCGATACAATAAGACTGGTCTATGAAAATACTGCCCTACATGTAAGTGGATTCCCAAAGCTTTTACTGCTGGTACTCACTGGTACTCTGTACCAGGACTTATTTTTATGCTGGTGTCCTGGGGGAAAAGTGGATCGCAGTCTAAAATTTAAAGGAGAGGTTCCATTGTTTCTAAGGTTTACGCATAGATCGCTATACTAGTGCTACGCCTGGGGAATTAGTAGATCCGATATATTAACAAAAAATAAATTTTTAATGGATTTTGTAACTATAAATTTACATAAATCAGTAGATCGGATGTATTTGACAGTATAATGATAGATAAGAGAATGCTGTAATATACATCCTAATAATAAAGATAACATGATTAAACAAATGACACAAAAACATGATACTTTTTCAACATTTATTTATCCACAAATGAGTTAGCAATCAATATCCATGTGTGAAAAAATATGTAAACCTCTAGATTCAGTAACTGGTGGCACCCCCTTGAAAGCAATTACTTCAACTAAGCATTTCCTGTAACTGTTGGTCAGTCTCTTACATCGGTTTTGAGGAATTTTGGCCCATTCCTCCTTACAGAACTGCTTCAACTGGGTGACATTTGAGGGCTTCCTTGCATGGACAGCTCGCTTCAGGTCCTCGTCCAACATTTCAATGGCGTTTAGGTCCGAACTTTGACTTGGCCATTCTAAAATGCGGAATTTCTTCTTCTGCAGCCATTCTTTTGTAGATCTGCTTGTATGTTTAGGATCATTGTCTTGCTGCATGACCCACTTTTGGTTGAGCTTCAGCTCACGGACAGATGTCCTGACATTCTCCTCTAGAATCTTCTGATACAATGCAGAATTCATGGTTGCGTCAATGATGGCAAGCCTTCCAGGTCCTGAGGCAGCAAAGCAGCCCCAAATCATCACACTCCCACCACCATGCTTGACGGTTGGGATGAGGGTCTTCTGTTCGAATGTAATGTTTGGTTTTTGCCAAACATAACGTTTCTCATTGAGGCCAAAAAGTTCTACCTTTGACTCATCTGTCCAGAGAACATTGTTCCAGAAGTCTTGTGGATCATCTATGTGCTTTTTGACGAACGTCAGACAGGCAGCAATGTTCTTTTTTCCTGGCTATCCTTCCATGAACACTATTCTTGAACTTTCTCTGTCTGACAGTGGATTGGTGGAGCTCCAGATCCTTAGAAACGGTTTTATAACCCTTTCTAGACTGATGAGCATCAATAACTGTTTTTCTGTGGTCCTCAGAGAATTCTTTTGATCGTGGCATGACGTGTTTCCACACACCTGTATGGTGAAGACCAAAGTTTCTGATCTTTATATAGGATGGGGCCTCCCAAACTCACCCCTGAAGATCTACCTAATTATTTAAACACCTGATTCTAATTATCCCCTTAATTGAGCTGATAAAACTAGGGGTTCACTTACTTTTTCACATATCCTGAATCTTAATTACTCATTATTTGTCTAAGTCATACATCATTTTGTTTCAAAAGACATGGAATTGGTTACTATAAACCCTAGTGAATATTTAAGGAATGACTGGTTTTGATTCAAGAAGACTAAAATGGTAAAACTGTGGAATTAGCATAATTATCATTGGGGTTCACAAACTTTTGCTTGGAACTGTATATTAATTGTTCCAATTCAGGTTTTAGAAATCACTCTGCACCCTTCTTATTTTGCCCCTTTTGAAAATCATGATGTATAACTTAAACAGTTGCCTATTCATAATACTCCAACATGAGTAATTTTAGCGATTCCGTGGATTTCCGCTTTTTCTGACCGTCTAGGCCATTTTCTAGAATCGTGTAAATCTGGAGACAAATTGCAGATTGTGCTTTTTAAAAATTTTATTTATTTATTTATTTTCAATCGACCATGCTACGGTTTACCACTTACACAGAGCGTATTATGTACCCATTTGTTACGTGATGGTTGATTGGCTGCTGCAAAATTATTCAGCCTACCACAAGGCTTCTTTGTGTATCCTTCTCTTTGCGCTCGCAATTTCATGATTTGACAATGCTGAGGCTGTTTGTAGAGCTTGACCAAGAAAACTGGTTGAACTGGAAGTGGCTAGACACAGAAACAGATGAGTTTTTGTTGGGAAGTATGTTCGGAAGCTGCACAGTGCGGGCAAGGTGTACTGCCTTCTTTGTTAAAGCACGGCAGTTGAGTAAAACAAGCTTTAGATCACCTCAAAACACCGAAACACAAAAACAAAAAGGCCGAAAAGCTGTAAATCAACACAACCAATTACAAACTCCCATTATTAAGTTATACTTTTATTTAATTTTATCTACTTAATTATTCATATTAAATGATGTGTACCGGTAACCTGTTTTTTTTTTTTGTCTGTTTTTACAACAATGTACTGAAATTACTGGGTGTCTAATTTTCGACTATATGCAAACAGTTACAGTAGATATTTAACACATTTTTATGCAAATATGCTCCATTTCTTCTATTATTAACCACTCAGATCATAATACACCCATATTAACTTTAAAAATTGCCCACTCTCATGCCTGAATACTGCAGGCGCACAATATTTATGCAGAGTGTTCATCATTCTAACTATTCATTTTTTAGTTCTCTACTGTACCTTTATTTTTGCGATGTTTTCAGTAAACTACTTTACTTATGAATTGTTGAATGTTTTTACTATACAAGAGCCCAAGCCTAAACACTACTTATTTTCACTACTTTTTTTCAGTGCCCTTAAGAACGTAGTCAACACGGATAGGACCAGCTGGGATTCAGGTCACATAATTCTTAGTATTTTGTCTGGCTACAGGATGTCAAGGCACTGATCAACTGGTTGCTCTCCCTTCTGTTTAATGTTTTTAAGAGAACCGAGGATCATCTTACAGCAGCCAAGCCCAGATGACCAGACTGATGCTATTGAAGTTTCTTCGCCTGCGAGTATTCTTGTGGAAATGGAAACAAAAAAATAGTTTTTGGTATGGCAAGAAGTGAAAAAAAAAACTCCCAAAGAAACATTCAAAGAAACATTCAAAGTGACTTCTGGGACTTAAATTAACATTCTGAAAGATTTTTTTGACTCCTTCTAACTTAATTGTGCCATTTTCTTGTTATGAAACTTATCATGGTGGTAAATATTTTTTTTTGTGAATATGGCCCAAAGTACCCCACCAAACAGCAAAAGAAACAGTTTTATTTCACTTTGTCTTCGCTATTTTTTTGGTTACTTGAAAAACAAAAATCTTACACTAAACTACCACATATAAAAAAGCTGTGTTTTAAAATAAATTACACTTACTGAATTTCAATTATTTTCAAATATTTTAGGTCTAGCTGCAGAACAATTAGAAAAGGCCAGGAGCAAACAGAAAAGAGACCACGACAGGAGAAGAAATGTTGAGCAGTTTAGTTTTAGTGCTGATGATGTGGTCATGTAGCAGAACATGATCCGAAAGGTATAATATATCACAAAACTTCAGATTTTTAAAGGACTGTGGCAAAGTGGTATGCAGTGCAGGTGTGATGCGGTGATCAATGAAAGACAGACAACGAGAATTCAGGTGCAATGGTATTTATTTATAATCTAAAGTCACTTGATAACTGCAAATAATAATGAATGGTAGTACACAACAAAGTGTACTACACAATAGAAACACAGTATAAACACACACAAAACACAACATGGTCACAAGTCCAGCTAACGTACAAGTGGTGAAATATAATTTATTAGGTGAACAACAGTGCAGTGTTGTCCAGGTTTGTGCTGGACTTTAGTGACAGCTCCTGGTACGTGTTTAGCCATCTAACAATAACAAACAAGCATTAATTAGGCACGACAAAAACAAACAAACACTCGGTATAATTCACGGTCCTTTGGGTACATCCGTAACCATAGCAAAGGAACGCTTTGATACGTCCCCTTAAGTACCGTCAATCACACTCCCTTGGTTAGCGAGTGCAATTGCTTTAGCCAATCAGCGATCACCACATCACTTCCCATGTGGGTCGATGATTTAGTCTACCGTGGCTCTGCCCCCTTTCCAGACGGCCGACTTTCCCTGGAATGAACTGTCAGACCTTCAAGTCTGGGGCATGCTGTTCTTTTCCACAGTGCCCTCACAGGTCAGGAGGGAGACTTATAACCAATGTCATTTTCTCTCTGTCACAAGGACCTGTAAGGATAATGATTTGATTTTTGTCCCCAGCTGTAGAACAAATAGCATCTGATGAAGGTTCTCTAGCAATTTCTTAATACCGTTAATGCAGCCATTGCGTTTCATTCTTAAAGGGCACATTGTGAGGTAATCAAAGATAAAACAAATAACAGATCCACTTCAGTAAATTCCTGCTTAGTTGGTATTATTTACATTCACAACTATGTTTGACAATGTCCTTCCTGACTCTCTTCCTTTCAAAAAAAGAATTTGATCTATTGCTGAAAGTGACTGCTTTCTAGTGCCTTCTGTTTCAGTGGTGCAGGATTCCATTCTGGCTCGGCACATACCACCTAAGTACAGGGAAGACTGGGACATGGTCCAAGATAAATTTTAACACAGCAGGTGGCTTGCTACTCCTGCTATTGACAGTGCACTGTATTTAATAAGTATATAATTTCCTGAGGTGTCATTCTAAAAGTCATCATTACTGTAAACCAATGTGATTTGGGAGGCATGATGTGGGCCCCCCCCCCCCCCCCCTTAATTCCTTCTTACCAATACCACCTGTTAACCCCTTGCAGTCCTATGTCAGAGCAGGTCCAACATTACAATTTTCCCTTTCCAGTCCGATGTTGGACCCTGTCTGATATCATCAAAAAGACGTAAAGTAGAGGTCTCTAGTCATTTTTTTTCCCCGAAAAAAGCCAAGAAAACCTTTCAATGGCCGAATGAAACCGAAAAAAAATTTAAAAAATTGGCCCCATGCACTACAGAGATAACACGGACATAACAGAGGAAATAGCTGCTTCTGCACCGACTCAAAGAATATCACAGACATTTACAGAGGTTTTATTTGATGTTATAGTAATAAAATAATGACTTGGATGGAGGAGTTAGGAGAGTACTTATCAGTATGCACGTCTATAAAGAGGTATGTGAAAAATACAGTGACAAGGGGTGTCCTTTTGAGATTAAATGCCTTTTAAACCAGTTTTACTCTGAACAAATATATAAAATAAACAGCATGCGTGAAAATAAATTGGACCTGACCCGTCTGAATAAATGGACTACACAGTCCTGCAAGAATACGGATTAATCATGTAAATCTAATTCAATTTATATTTGAAAATGCTATTTTTCTTTCTCTGCAGAATCAGATTTTCAAATGGTGACTGCATTCTCTTCCTGGACAATCTCCGATAAATACGCTACCGCCACAGCATGCTCCATGTACTGTGCCACAGCACGCTCCCGTCGACCAGCCATACAGGCTTCTGAAGATATTATTCCCTCTGTATGTACTACCCTTACACCCATTTAGTTACAAAAGCTACTGAGAAAAGCTTCTTGCCGAGGGTAAACATCCGCCATGACAGCAGCATCTGTTGCTCCCACCGAACCCTGCAGTCTAGCAAAAAGACAAGGTTCTTGCCGAACTGTCAAGGAAAGGGTTGAAGTCAGACCTGGAAGAGACACACACAATACTGGCATATGGAAGCGCTGATGCACACGTTTAATAATTAAATAAAGAGTGAACAAAACACTTCAAAACAAAACAGCACAGTGGCCAAAATAGCCATAGAACAAAACAAACAAGTATCGTGCTGGTGTATGACCTGCACACGTAGCAATTGTTATTTCTCTTTACTCATGAACCAACCTTGTTCAGCCAAAGCTGCAGGTTATTTATACATGTGACTGTCTCCAGATAAGTAATAAATTGATCAATCTGGAGAGTTTAGCATGGATGGGGAATGTCAACCCCATCCATGCTGTAAAATAATTATCAATAAAACATTGTGTTTTAACACACTAAACCATAAATTTTAAATAATGATAATAGAAAATACACACAGAGGTGTATGCCGTTACTGCAGTCAATGGAAATACTGGCAGAAGAAGTCTGGCTCCCCCGGACATATAGCCAGCCAGAAATGCTGACAGCAAGGCGGCACACTCCAGCCCTGGCAACACAACCAGTTGCCCCAGCACTAATCGAGTGGTGACGAACAGGCATCCCCGGGCGCTGCGGGCTTTGTGTCCCCGGGCAGTACAGGCTGGGTAACCCCGGGCGATGTGGGCATGGCGTCCCGGGTCAGTACAGACTTGCGGGAAGCTAGAGCAGTGGGTAGTCTCCCTCTCATGGGCGCTGGACACTCGGGCTTCCGAGTGTAATTTATTCTGGAGCTCGCACTGGCTTTTTAACACTGTATAGTGTCTGGCTCTGCATCAGCGAGGTACCAACCTTGGTCCTAGAGGCAGGTGAGGAATTGTCCCGGTCCGTCTGCAGGCGAATCCATTCCCCGTCGACTCCACCTCACCCCAATTAAAGGTCTCCATGATTATTATTATTTGTTTATTTAGCAGACGGCTTTATCCAAGACGCCTTACAGAGACTAGAGTGTGTGAACTATGCATCAGCTGCAGAGTCACTTACAATAACATCTGACTCGAACGACGCAGCACATGGAGGTTAAGTGACTTGCTCAGGGTCACACAGTGAGCCAGGATTTGAACCGGGGACCTCCTGGTTACAAGCTCTTTTCTTTAACCAGCAGACCACACAGCCTCCTAGAAATTAACTGAAAGGTATGACCAAAATAGCGTGAGAAAAAGGTGAGACTTATTTTTATTTTTCCAAACCCAGCCCATATTTTAACTAAACATTCCAGCTTCCCGCTAATATCCTGTTGCAGCTAATTCCGGAAATGGTGAAATTAAATTTGTGAATTTAAAAAGTGCAGTTTGTGATTTATCATTGAGTAGAAAGACAATGTGGACAGTCCACACTAATTTACATTGATAATCCTGTTTTATAGCATGATCCTCATTTTACAGTAAATTGGACCTCTGCACTGCGATAATGAGATGCACAGGAGCAAAGGTGCCAACGAAGGAAGTGATTGCTCGAGTTAAAAAAAGGCTTTTGAAAATAGTATTTTGGTGCAAAGCTATGAAAAGTGGGGCAGTGCAAAATTAGCTTACAAGCAATTACAATTCAAATTGTTTATGTTCAGAACACAATATGAACTAACTTTTAAAGCCCTTCATGCTCTTGCCCTAAATTACATATTAATATTCAATATAAACTATCCATATTCAGTATAAACCCTCTATACTACACTTATATAGTTTAAAATTACCCAGATCTTCACATTCAAATGACAATATTTGAGTCCCAATGTAATTTTTCCTATTGAAAACCACCTTTGGATATATCTTTCACTCAGTATTCTACACAGTTGTCTCCTTCTGACAGCTTTAATCAACTGCAAAGATTCATGTCTTAAAATTAGCCTCCATCAAGTATTGAGTTACCAGATCTTTTATTACCAGTAATACATTTTAATTGTGTTTCATTAATTGAAAAAATAAATATTAACTATTTTGTATGCATTGCCCTGCACTTATCTATTTATATATTGAGCTTTTGTGTATTATTAGTTCTTTTCAGCATCGCAAGACACTTCTTCCGGGACCCTCACCAGCTGCTTTCCCCCCCCCCACAACCAAACAAATCAGGTAGGATGCTCCAGACAGAGCGTCTGGCCAAACAAGTACTGCCACTGGCTTGTGGGGCGCATGCAGAAGTCAGTAACTGGCATTTCTTGACTAAACTCGGAAATCGGAGTCCAGTTCAAAACAACAACAAAAATCAGAAATTATTTTCAGACATTTTAAAGTTATTAAAAAACACATTTCGGCGGCACTATTGTTTGAACTACCAAAGCACAGCTCTGTTCTGAATTTCAACAGCACACCACTAGATTGAATGTAAACAAAGACACGTTTGAAACTAGTCCCGTATGCATGTTATTCCACTCATGGCACTTTGCTTATTTTATTCCATTTATTTGAAAAAATGAAAATGTATGTCAGTCTAAATATACCCACACTTGTGGTATAAGTACACCATAAGCAGAGGGGGATAGAGAGTCTGATTACTTAAAACAATGGATGAGGGATGTAAAGAACTGAAAATAAAAGGGCAGTAACACATAACCTACTCATTTTTAGAGTTTCAGAAATTTGAATTTTTACAGTTGGGATTTTACAGACTTCCAGCTATGGCCAAAAGTTTTTGTAATCATGTTATCAAATAAACTACAAAATAGCCATAATAGTAGTACAATATTTCATGTTAGATTTCAAAATATCACATTTAAATTTGACAGTTTTTTTTGTTAAGTATATGGAAAACTATAAAGCAGCATGTTATTCATGTTAACTCAACATTATTCGACTTTATGAAGCAAAATGTGTTAATGCAAAACGTTTGGCCATAGTCGTATATGTCCCTAGAAGTTAGAATCTCCACTCAAGGGGACCCAAAAAGTTGGCAAGTAAAGCTGGCTGAAGAAGCTTCAAACTGTAGACTATAGTCATTACAGTATCTACAAATTCCACTGTTGTTTAAATACCAATGTTATGAGTCTTTGCTGCCTGTAAACTGTAAAATATGGCTCTATTTTTTATGGTTTTAAAACCCAACTGTTAAGATCAATTGAATAGATCATGAAATCATTTTATCATTTAAAAAAAGTGGTCATGTAGAAAATGCAGGGTGTCTCGAGAAAACAAAGAAAACATGCTCACGTGTCTCCACAGACACAAGTGCCCTGCATATCGAAGCTTTTATGACTGCCAGGGAGGGGTTTTGTGGCAGGGTTTTCTAATTTTTTCATGTTCATGTTCATGTCTGTCTAATTATACTCATTTGTTGTTATTAAACGTATAACACGTACCGGGAGCTGTCGTGTAAGGCCAGCACCAACCCGGACAACACTTCACCACTGTGCACTAATAAATTGTATTTCACCACTTGCATGTTAGCACTCACTCTGGACTTGTGATCGTGTGTGTGTGTGTGTGTGTGTGTGACTTTGTGTGTTAGTTTTTTTAGTTTTTAGTTATTCTGCCATTAATGTAATTTGCACCCCTTCCACCTGTTAGAAAACAGCAGAAAAGTGTTTCATTTTATGACGGAAACAATGTTCGGGCTAAGAGTCAGGTTGAAACACACACAGATCTAGACAGCAAGTTTTGGAAGGCACTTTTGATATTGAGGGTCAAGAAAGGTGAATGATTTGATGGATTAATTAAGTGGCAGCTGCCCAGACACCCAGATAGAAAAACAAAAGGAAGATATTGACCTTTCTTTAATCTGTGAGGGATTTCTAAAAGCCTGCAAAAAAACACAGTTTTTACAGTCATTTTATTTAATGCGCGTCGATTGTCTGTTCAACTGCTCGATCTAACAAATAAAAGAGCCTGTCACAAAACTGCCAATAGAGAGTTGGCTGTAATTGCCAGCCAGGGCGGCACTTCTTTGATGTGGCTGCAAGTTTGCCAAATGTTTTTGTATGTGATCGTTCTTAAAAGATTATTCTTCATCACAGTAGACCAACTGTCTTCTTCACTGTGGCTAAAACTGACTTCAAACAGAAAAAATGCAGCTTTTATAGAGAACACAACAAACAAATAAGTCATCACTCACAGCATTCCACAACTTACCAGAAGTACCATAATCTCTGGATGGAGAGGGCCCTTACACAGCACCGTGTACCACAACAGTCCTCAAAGGAACGGCATCTGAAACAATAATTATATCATTCATAGGTTATACAAACCTGTCAACATTTTACAAATAAAGACATTGAAAAAAGAACCTCCTTTTATTGTAGCTTTTTTTTTTTTTTTTAACCTTTTTACCTTTTAACATAAACAGATGCACAGTAAAAGGAGTGTTTTATAAAAGCCAACATGTAAAAATCTACTGTTGAAACCATGTATAAAACACATGCCTGTCAAACACCCTTCTTAATTATGTGTTGGCAAATAGAGAATAACAAATTGTATTAATTTGAATGCAAACGAAATAAATTTAATCACATTTTCTAAGTAGTAAGTAGTGGCATTCTGAAAAAATATAGCGTTACATGTCCCTACAACAGCTACAACTCTTTAAATTACATGCCTGTCATTTTTCTTTTCATTGTTAACATCCTGACAACTTTTTATACATAAAACTTTAAGGTCTTTCTCAAAGGTTTTTGTGTTTTGTTTTTTGCTTTTTTTTTTTTAACGCTCTTCTTGCAGTGATTGAGAGGGCAGCTCTCAAACCCCAGTAAACCAGAGTGGACATTTTAAAAAGCGCTTTGAAACAGTGTTGAAAGCGTAAAAAGCTGTAGCAACACGTGCACTGTAACAAAAAACAGTTAAAAATACAGTAAAAGTACACTAAATAAAGAAGGGTTTTTTCCGTTTTTTGATTTCACAGTTTTTTTTTTTTTTTTTTTTTTTACCGTAATTTATAGTTACGTACAACAATACGTTAAACTGAAGCCACACCCTTTGTAACTTGGAGAAAAAAAAGCAGGTGCCGTTTTTTCTTCTTGCATAAACCGTTTCAGCAACAGGTAAATTAATTCATTGTATTATGTATTTTATTTTTTAAGAATCATTTTTATTTATTTTTACTTCACAATACTTTAACCTTTTTTTTTTTCTTCTTCTCTCTCGCGGATTATAGCCAATAGGCATGTATCTGGTGATGTTAGCAAACTTAAAATATCGACAATACTTTTTTAACCTTTTTTTTTTTTTTTTTTGGTTCGTGGATTATCCGATGACATTATAATAAGAATATTTTAAGAAGGATAATTATAATGGATATCTTTGTAGTTTATATTTAAAAAAAAAATCAGTATTCGTATGCTTAACAAGATTAGATACGTTTGCTGGAACTTTTTTTTCAATCAAATATTAACATATTTTTTGTTATAGAGTCCTGACAGTGCTGCTAAGGGAAATACATAGGGTGCCAAAAATTAAACACGTCTGAAGACTCAAGCTACACAGAATTCCTACAGGATGGTAAGTAGGACTCGTATATTACAACAATCAGGGATAGTGATATGATTCCCACTAAATATCAGTTTAACTTGTATTAATTGTGCAGATGAAGTAGAAAACAAAAGGTTGCAGCTCGGAGTATTTTCCATGTGCAAACTGCCCACTCCATAGGAAATTAATTAGATGGGCAGTTTGCCCACCGTTTGCACACATGGAAAATACTATAGCTCGTGGATTTAAAAAAAAAAAAAAAAAAAATTAAAACGTTGTATATTTTCATGATTGATAAAGTTTTTGAAATACACTCTGCCTACGCATCCCCTTGTTCATAAACAGTTAAACATTTCCACAATAAAGGCTTAATGTTTCAGGTGCTCAGCACCCATTTACAAAATAAACAAATCACATGACTTCTACATACAAAAAAACAGAATTTTTAAAAAGTAATTATTATAAATAATTATTTATTTACAGATTCTGAAGGTGACAGCCCCGTTCCCACCACAAAATGAAAAACCAAAGTACAAAAAGAAGACATTTTTATTGAAGTGCTGGAATTGCAAAAGGGAAATCTTTTGTTGGAAAGGGAAAAACTCGATTTGGAAATGAAAATGCCAAAATTAAAAATAGACCAATTAGGGCAGAGTCAATAAAAGGGAAGGGCTTGATACAGGGGTCCTATTATTATTATTATTATTATTATTATTATTATTATTATTATTATTATAAAGTAATATATAATCACTTCAACATGATATATAATTACTAAATTGATGTATTTTGAAAAACATATTTACAGTATAATCGTAAAATCTTAACTTCTGAAGCTTAGACTAGTCATTTTTGTATTACTTTAGTATAAATACATGTTAATTTGGATTCATATGTTGTTTTTTTCTGACTTTATGTGAACGAAAAGACACACATTTGCCCGTTTTCCCATTGGAAATAGTGATATTTGGAAATAGCACTGTCCTGGTCACAAAAGCAAAGTTTGTGGGGAATAATAGCCATTTTCTATACTTTTGAGGCATAAGCAATTAGGAAATAACACTTACTACCCAGGAACAAAAATTGTGTTACATAGTGTATATTATTATTATTATTATTATTATTATTATTATTATTATTATTATTATTATTATTATTATTATTATTATTATTATTATTTATTTTTTTTCTTAGCAGACACCCTTATCTAGGGCGACTTACAGTTGTTACAAAATATCACGTTACACAATATCACATTATGAAACATCACTTTACAGATAAGAGCAGATGTAAAGTACAGTAAAATCAGTATAAAGTCAGAGCAGTAAAAGTATAGTAAAAATATTTGCTTATAAGAGTACATTCCATTAAGAGTATGTAATAAGTACAGTAAATGGATAATAACAATTTCAAATAAGAGCAATTACAAAAAAAAAAACATGAATACAGATACCTTTAGGAGGTTCCCTCACCAGAGTAACATGGGGGAGAATAATATTTCACTGAAATAAGAATCACATCCAATACCTTTTTATCTGTTGTTATATTGGACTATTGCACTTTATTTAATAAATCTGCTTTTTTTTAATTTTAATGCAGATATCCTAATAATGTATCACCAGCAAGAAAAGTGAGATGTGAGATAATGTTGCTTGTGCTGGTAAGAGTTAAAAAAATAAAAACCTTTATTAGCACTCCTTTAAGAGGGCATTAGAAATGCTGATATACTGGCGAGAGGTAAGAAAATGGAATGTAAAACCTTGCTAACACTCCTCTAAAGGGCAGTGATGATGATGCTAGTCTTGTTTATAACTTTTTTAATCTTGGAGACAGAGGGGATAATTAGGTTTTATTTATTCATGAGCCGAAACCATCTGTAATACTGGCAATTCTTCAGTGACCATTCAGAGGTTTTAATGATATGTCATTATTATCTCAGCTGCCAAGTGCTCAATCCTGCATTATTTTGGCTCTTTTGAACAAAATGGTAGCTGTCCCCTCCCGAGCTGGTATTGAGATCAGTTGTTCTAGCCAAACAGATCTAATTATATGTTCTATAGTAATTTTCCTAAAAAAAATCTTTACACAATGTACATTAAAGGCAGTTGTTTTTGTTTTCTTGCTCTCAGTTAATTATTCATTAGCTTTTAGTGTGGGCTGCAACAGCCCCAGCCTGCAATACAGTCTAAAAGAAGCACTAAAAATGAATGACTTGTTTCGTATGGGTTAGGTTTCAGTTATAGGGCTTATCCATGTATTATAACACAAATACAACAGAAACTCAAACATTCAACTTGACGATTAGTATTGGCTCTACACATCTGCAGGAATGTTTTTATTAAAATAAAACCCAAAACATCAAAACTCCTGTAGCAGGATAGCATCACAGCCCAAGCTGTTACCGGCAAGAAAGAGACTCAGAAGCTGAAATCCTGCAGTTCAGGCACTAAAGAGCACGTTTATTACTCCCCCAGGGGACAAAACAAGAATAAACAAACACATATGGCACGAGGGCCAAAATAAAAAGTCAAACCCAAAACTTACAAGCGCCAGGCTGAGCTACCCTTCACTGGCTTTCCTTCTCCAAACACCCCTCTCAAACAAAGCATCTCTCCTTGCTTTTAAACATGTGGCCAATCCCCAATCAGCATCAATTGGTAACACTTATTTCAAGGTACAGTGGTTATGTTGCATTGTTTTACTTCATATAATTTAAATAACTTTTCAGCAATAGTAAGAGTTCAGATTTTACAAACACCTCCCATCCCAATTAGAGCTGATAATAGTGGTTTTACTGTGCTGGAAACTGATTCATATTGAAAACAATATCTTTATTTTTCTGAAATATTCTAAATTCAATAGTATTCCATTAAATGGTGGACATTATTCTTTGTCCCTCTTCATGTTTATTGTCTTTTTTCACTTTAATAACAACCACTGCTTAGACTAATGTTCTGTTCTGATGAAGAGAAAGGCAAACAGCTATTCATAATAATATCATTGTTTCACACAAAGTCAAAATGCCATGCAAGCTGAATAGATTCTGGTCCAGCCCAATACAGGATGGGTTTTCTTCCCTAAAGTATTATGCAGTGTCTTCTCCTCAGATTCTGACAAACACAGTTGATTGCTCCAGCTCTTCACAATGAATTCAAGCCTACTACTTATTCATTACACCCCAAAACATGTCTTTTAATTTGCATTGAGTTTGTTCATGTGACCCATAACATCAACAGGGAAGGTGAAATCAGCGATCCAGTCCACATCGTTCAGTTGAGAGAAATCTGCATCCTTTCCTTTAATTTTCAAGAACTGATCAATCTCTGTACTCAGATCCCACACTCTTTTTAAAACTTTACCCAAACTAAGCCATCTAACATTCATGTGGTACACAACATCTTTGAGCTCTGACTTGGACTTCTCCAGCAGAGAGATAAATAGCCTGTGGTTTAGTGCTCTCGCTTTAATAAAGTTAACCAGTTTTATAACTGTATCCACGACATTTCCTAGTTTCAGAACATTTTTACAGAGGACCTCTTGGTGAAGAATGCAATGCAGAAAAATTAATTTCTGGTCTGGGTTTGTTTCTGTCACTTGGTCTGATAATCATTTCAACAACCCAACAACTCCCGTCAGTGGTCACACTCACCTGTTTCATCCACCCCAATTCTAATTTAGAAATGCACTGATTTACTGCTTCCAGCAGGTCCTTTCCAGTTGTAGTATCTTTCAGTGACTGCATCAATGCAAATTCTTCTGTAAGCTCAAAATTGTCAGTAATGACTGAATAAAAATCAACAACTGGGCTTTGTCTTTCACATCACAACTCTCGTAAAGTGCCAGTGCGAAGTAAGAAAAATCATTTACCTTGCTTTTCAGCTGTTCCAGGTTATCCAAGATGTCTTTGTCACACCTCCCCTCACCACACTTCGCCTTGACAATGAAATGTTCTTGAACTGCTTTTTCTTATCTGGTCACAATATTGCAGCAGACTCAACTAAATACTGCTTGATAATCTCCCTTAGAGAATGGTTTTGAGCAATTTTGATTACGTAGCTCATTCTCGTAATTCCATCTTGCGCTGCGTATAGCTTTGTGAAACAACTTTGTTCTTTTTGCATTCGAGCAACCTTGCTCGCTGTCTTTTCTTTCTCATTAGAATAGAAGTTTGAATATTTGGACGCATGCTTGCCCTTGAAATGTCGTTTTAGGTTGTATTCTTTAAATACGGCCACACTCTCTTTGCAGTGTAAGCAAACAACTTTCAATGCCACCGTAAAGAAGTATTTTGAGGTCCATTGTTTGTTAAATATGCAGCATTCTGCATCATCTTTCCTCCTCTTTGATAAACTAATTTTGAATTATTCTGACCTGGGGACAGGCTTGCTCTTGATACTAAGAACCACCTCAAATGTCTTGTGAAACCACCTCAAATGTCTTGTGAAACTCTACAACAGAGTAAGAGATGCTGAAATCACAGGTGCTGATAAGGATCCCGAAGCACATTTCCACGGCATTGCATTTGCAGAGCTGGTGACCTACATGGAACACTTCCGCAAGGAAGAATGTGTTTCCCCAGTCTTCCAGCTAGCTGATCTGGCACAAATGTACAAGGCCCATCTTGAACAGCTGTTGAGGGCCGGATTCACACAACAAGACTGAAAATCAGATTACTATCTGTGTTTCCGATCTAAGACACATTCACAGGGGAGAGGTGTACTTCTCTCATTTGATGATGACATTGGAGGTGCTCTTAGGAAGACCTGTGACCATGATAGCGATGCAATGCATTTGATATGAGCAGCACAAGTCGTGTGCATAGAAATGTTTAACAGAAAATTCATATTTGATGGGCCATTCAAGCAAGGATCCCAGCAAGATGCCGTACCACCATCCCTGTTTGCACTGGATCACACTCACTCCTCCAGATGGCTACCAGTACACACTCGTGACATGATGGTACTTTCTGAGAAGCATCCAGAGGTCCTGGCAGAAATCAATGCAGGGAAGTTTGTCGTTCACAAAACAAGTAAGTTTTCATCAATGGCAATTGAACAGTTTCATAAACAGAATAATACGACAGTGAAAGGAGGAGCGGTTGGACTGACTGACAGACAATCCTGGGGCACGAGACGTTGGATGGTGGCTTGTCCAGAAGTTGCAAGAATGATCACAGAATTTGAGGACTGGACATTGTGATCACACAGTTGTTACATTGAACATCCCCATCATGAACAGCATTGCAGGGTACAAGCTGCATTCCTGAAAAATGTCAGATCATTAACTGCGGTGGTTGAAGAGACAGGAAATCCATTTCTTGAAGAAACCCAGAAGAGCTCATGGTCCTTGACACCAGGGATATTATTGACATATCTGTGACTGAAGCCCTTGGTGAGGAACAGTACAACAAATTTATTGAGGAAAAGCTTATTCAGTCTACAAAGCCTATCACAGATGTATTGCCCAAGAACAAGTTATCACTGTTCAGTCGTCCATCTGTGAAGTCACCTTTAAAGCAAAAGATGCAAATTAACCCTTAGAGGTCCATTTATTCAGTGCTTGTCAGCCACGTCAGGTCCAATTTATTTTCACATGCGCTGTTTAAAATATTTCTTTCAGAGTAAAACAGGTTTAAAAGGCACTGCATGGCAAAAGGACATCAGTACTGCATCTCCAGCCAAGCCACACCCCTTGTTTGCATTTTTCACAAACCTCTTTATAGACATACTGATAAATCCTCTCCTGATCTCTCTTTTTGTCACCAAATTCCTCAATAATGCGATCCAAGTCATTATTTTATTACTATAACATCTCAAAAAGCTCTGCAAATGTCCGTGATATTCTTTTAGCGCTGGATGCGGAAGCAGCTATCTTCTTTGTTTATGTTCATGTTATCTCTGTAGTGCAGGGGCCATGTGTACTGCTCAGATCAGCACCCCCCCTTTTTTTTTTGCTTTATTAAAGGTTTTCTCGGCTTTTTCAAGAGAAAAAATGACTAGAGACCTGTGCTTTACGTCTTTTTGATGATGTTGAACAGCATCCAACATCGGACTGGAAATAGACAATCGTAACATTGGACCTGATCCGACATAGGACCGCAAAGGGTTAAAGAATAACTGCAATCTCTTCTCGCATCTGTATATCTTCTGTCAAACAAGAGATGGAGATCTGGATCAGTTCTTTGCCAACGAAAACCAGGCCGCTCCACCCAAACTTTGGCTTGGTACAAAGGCAGACCTCTTTCGCTGCCTTGAATCAGAAGAAAGTCAATCAACAAACACCCCTGTTGTCAATGGAAAATTCTTGGATGGTGCTGCTCTGGTCCAGATGCTCAATCCTGGAACAGCAAGGACTTTTCAAGACTATGCAGATATGGTGTTTACACCGTATGTATCATCTCAGCTACAGACAGCTGGGTACATCCCAGAGAGCTTGAAAAGCACAATCAGGCAGAAAAGAGGCAAGAGTGTTCGATGGCAAGTGGTCCCCACTACAGTAATCCCCAAAAACTGGAAAGACTTCCTACGTGTTGATGACAACAAAACTGAACTCTTCAGCTTCCTGTCCAAACAAGTGACAATACTTCCAACTGAGGGAGACAAAGCCGTCTCTGCAACTGTTGCAAGGGATGTCACAAACCTGGCCCCCTGCCCCCACGAGGAAGCAGACACCCGCCTCCTGCTACATGTGTTAGATGCTGTACAGAAAGGGTGCAGGAAAGCATATGTGTGGTGTTGGTAATCGCCACGTTCAAACAGATCAAGCCTGATGAGCTGTTGGTGGCACTTGACACTAGATCAAATTTCCGGTATATACCTGCCCATGAACTGGCTTCTGCGATGGATTCCAGGATTTCTGCCACTCCATGCATTCACAGGGTGTGACACTGTCTCTGTGTTCGGCGGAAGAGGCAAGAAGACTGCCTGGGACACATGAAAAGGTTTTCCAGAGCCTACCGAGGCATTTGAAGACCTCCTACTAATGCAAACTGACATCAGTAAATCTACGATGTCAGTACTGGAGTGGTTTGTGGTGTTGCTCTGTGACTGCACGAGTGACACCATGGAGGTCAATGATGTCAGGAAGCAGCTATTAACACAGAAGTCACGGAACCTGGAGAACAAGTCAAAGCCAGCTACCAAGCCAACTGCTGGAAACAGGCCCTAACTCCCGACCCTAAGAATCCAAGGCCGTCAGACTGGGGCTGGAGGAAGGATACCGCCGGGTGGCAACCACCGTGGACCACCCTTCCAGAAGCATCACAATCGTGCTATGAACTCATTCACTGTGGGTGTAGGAAGGGATGCACTGGCAATGCAAATGTGTCAAGGCTGCCCTCAAGTGCACTGCCCTCTGCTCCTGTTCTGGAGAATGTAGCACTAACCTAATTCTCAGATCATTACTCAGACCTCCCAATTCCTTAGATCTAATAGGTATCAATGTGACATCTACTGTACACGTAGACACCAAATTTCTAATAAACTGTTTTATTTGTGGCATTCATTACAAGTTCTCAATCGGACAGCACATTTGAGCCCTGACTGAGGTCACTGACCTCTCAGTGAATTCGCATGTGAAATATTGTTCCAGGACACAGAAGTACACATAAAACTATGTAATTTAGGAAGTTATGATGTTTTATGACACACAGTGCGAAAATAGCAAATAACTGTTGTCTGAGGTGATTGACCTCTCAAGGTCATCAGAAGTCAAATCTGAGATGTCTCTACATTTGAAAATAAACCTTAGGGTATGTAGAAACACTGTAGAAAATGTCATGCTTTTATCATAAAGTGCACAATACTTTTTATATATGATCAGCTGTACTATAAGGCTTACAATTATATATTTTCTTTGTTTGTTTAATTTGTAATTGTTTTACTTTGTTTTGTTTTTTATTTTTTTTATTCATTTTCCAATTTTGTCCCAATCTGGAATGTCCAATTATTATTCATCCTGGCTCGCCGCTGCAACCCCTGAACTAACTAATAAGAGATGAAGATGAGCACTCGCGTCCTCCGAAACAAGTGTCGTCAGCCATCTGTTTTTTTTTGCTCTGCAAGCCCGCCGTGCAGCCATCCCAAAACTTACAGCGTCGGAGGACCACACAGTCCTGAATTGCATACAGGCAGGCCTGCAGGTGGTCGCTGGTGTGCAGTGAGCAAAGGACTCTCCAGCCAACCTAAACCCTCCCCGCACGTGCAGCGATTGGCCAGTTTTGTGCCACCCCCTGGGAACTCCCGTTCACGGTCATCAGTGGCATAGGTTGGATTCAAACCGGCGATAGGTTTGAATCCATATATAGGGCTGTGACAAAGAGAGAATGGATTCTTGTTTCAGATCTCCCTCCCGACCAGTGAGGATGCTAGGGAGGAGGAGCTGTCACCCCCAGGGGAGGTGGAAGCCGCAGTGCGCAACGTCATGAACCAGTCGGGAAGTGCAGTGGCAATCAGGTATTGGTTGATGGTGGTTACCCTCGCTGACCAATCAAGACTAGACGGAGCATACAAATGGGGGCATGGCCCAGGGTTCTGTTCCTTCTGGCAAGGTACTGTGTCTGTGAGAGAGAGAGAGAGAGAGAGAGAGAGAGAGAGAGAGAGAGAGAAACCGAGAAAGAGAGAAACGAGCAGGGAGTTGAAAGACGGGACATCTTTGTTGTGGGCTCACCTGCTAACCCATCTCCTTTTTGTATTTTAGAGCACTAACGGGATGCTCCGGGAATACTTCGGAGGAGCGACAACCCGGACGTGCCAGACAGGTCCTTGTTATTGGTACTAGGTAATTCAGATACATTAGCCTCATCACACAATGACAAGGGTGGAGCTGTGTGTCATTTGATAGATGGGCTGTCATGTCACTGTAGAGACAATCTTTGAGGCAGGACAGCAATACTTCCTATTGATCTTGGTGCCTGGGTAGTGGGGTAGTTACAGTGGCTCTCAAAAGTATTCACCCCCCCTTGGACTTTTCCACATTTTATTGTGTTACAATATGGAATCAATATGGATTTAATTAGGAGTTTTTGTCATTGATCAACACAAAAAAAGTCCATAAAGTGAAAAATAAAATCTACAAATTGTTCTAAATGAATTACAAATACAAAACAGAGAATAACTGATTGCATAAGTATTCACCCCCTTGAGTTAATATTTGGTAGAGGCACCTTTGGCAGCAATTACAGCCACGAGCTTTGCACATCTAGAAGCTGCAATTTTTGCCCATTCTTCTTTGCAAAATTGCTCAAGCTCTGTCAAGTTGGATGGGGACCTTTGGTGACCAGCAATTTTCAACTCTTTCCACAGATTTTCAATTGGATTGAGGTCCAGCTTTGACTGGGTCACTCCAGGACATTGACTTTTTTGTTTTTAAGCCACCCCAGTGTGGCTTTGGCTGTATGGTTGCGGTCATTGTCCTGCTGGAAGATGAATCTTCTCCCAAGTCCCATGTCTCTTGCAGACTTCAGCAGGTTTTCCTCGAGGATTTCTCTGTACTTTGCTGCATCCATTTTGCCCTCTATCTTCACAAGCTTTCCAGGCCCTGACGCAGAGAAGCATCCCCATAGCATGATGCTGCCACCACCATGCTTCACGGTAGGGATGCTGTTCTGAGGATGATGTGAGGTGTTAGGGTTGCACCAAACATAGCACTTAGCGTTGAGGCCAAAAAGCTCTATTTTGGTCTCATCAGACCATATAATCTTCATCCACTTGGTCTCAGAGTCTCCCATATTCCTTCTGGCAAAATCTAGCCAAGATTTGATGCGTTTTTTTCAACAATGGTTTTCTTTTTGCCACTCTCCCATAAAGGCCAGTTTTGTGAAGCACCCAGGCTGTTGTTGCCATATGCACAGTGTCTCCCAGCTCAGCCGTGGAAGACTAACTCCTTTAGAGTTGCCATAGGCCTCTTCGTGGCCTCCCTGACTAGTGCCCTTCTCGCCTATACTCAGTTTTTGAGGACGGCCTGTTCTAGACAGATTTACAGTTGTTCCATATACAATCTGTTTCTTAATAATGGAATTTACTGTGCTCAAGGGATATTCAATGCCTTAGAAATGTTCTAATATCCTACACCTGATTGGTGCTTTTGAAGAACCTTATTCCAGATTTGCTTTGAATGTTCCTTCATCTTCATGATGTAGTTTTTGTTAGGAAGAGTACTAACCAACTGTGGGACCTCCTAGAGACAGGTGTATTTAACCTGAAATCATGTGAAACACCTTAATTACACACAGGTGGACTCACAATTGGTTGCACCAGAGCTTATTTAGGTGTGTCATAGCAAAGGGGGTGAATACTTATGTAATCAATTATTTTCTGTTTTATATTTGTAATTAATTTAGAACAATTTGTAGATTTTATTTTTCACTTTGACACTTTGAGGTTGAAGCTTCTCTTCGTGCACTCGTACTCTTTGTAAATCACGGCCACTATTTGTGAGAGGCTCTGATTCTGTAGATTTCTTTTTTTTTTTTTACCTACACTTAAAACACACAAATTAAATTGATTGATTGATAGTTGGATTTCAATTCAACTTGTAGGACTTGAGAGGTAAATAAGATTTAGGTGCATTCACTCAAAAAACATTTATTTTTTATTATTCTGGTGAAATTCTGGACAGATCGAGCTCTGGTAGTAACTGAGCGTGATAACAAGATTACCAATGTGTTTCATTAATTTTCCTCTCATCGCCAGCATTCCTATCTTTTATCACAACCAGGAATGTTTTTTCTAGTAGTCCATCAAATAAAAAAGTAATTGCAATAGTTATAGCACCTATCTCCTCTCCTTTGACATTTTTACAGAAGAGCAACAGTAGATTCCTGGTGAAATGTAGAGTTTTCAGATAAATATGTTTCAAAATGATGTTCGAAATAAGGTCCTCCCAGAAGTGAAATACAGGAGTGGTTCTCAAACTTCTTAATATAAGGTTAATATATATTGCGCCTTGGGACACTTCTTTTTAAATTGAAGTTATTATTATTATTATTATTATTATTATTATTATTATTATTATTATTATTGGTTAAGATGTGCACATTCGTTTAAAAAAAAAAAAAACTTCTCATGCCCCCCAGGATACATTCTGCACCCCTTGTGAGGAGTGCGCCCCCCAGTTTGAGAACCACTGAAATATGGTACCAGCTGTAAAGTGACCTACGCAAATACAGGAGCTTTGAGTGCAAGGCTGTGCTGTGTATTACCTGGGATTTGTTGTTTGGTCACCAAACCTGGATTACAAAATTAAATCACTTTCTGATTAGATTATCACTGTCTGTCTTTTCAGTGCGCAGCGCATCACTCCTACACCTGTACCCTGCGAACCACTTTGCCACACACTCCTGCTTTAGTATTTTTGGTGTCCTCCTTTTTTGTGCAGGTTTTTCATTCCCCTCAAATAAGCAATTTGGACAGTTTTCAAAACATTTTTTGCCTTATTTTTTAAAATGCACACTTTTATTGTTATTATAAAAAACAAATATTATTTTAAAAGAACTTAAATAACAAAATAACAATGTGTTTACAATTGTAGTATTATAATAATATCAATCACAAAATAAAATACTGTTTTTTTCCAATTGCAGCACTATATAAGTATCAGACTTGTAGGACTCGAGTCCGGGACTCGGACTCGAGTCACATTTTTCATGACTCGGACTTGAATCACGGCTGCAAAAGACCTGAAGTCGAGAAGGGGTCAACCTTGTGTGACTCAGACTCGAACATTCTGACTTCATGACTCTGAGATATTAACGACAAGAAGATGCTGGTTAGAGGCGCTAATCCTGTTTGGTTTTAAGCAGGGGATTTTTCTCCCTGATTACACGCTTTAAAAGCATCAAATCCTTTGTCTGTTATCTTCATGTTGACTTAATTATCCATTAATTATCCAAATATCATTATGTATGAAAATGCAATTACATGCCAGCTGGGACATGCACAAGAAATGGCTCTCAGTAATCTCCCTGCAAGCTGCCAGGATGAAGAGAGTTCTTGAGGACTGCAATCAGATACATGTACTAGGAGCAGCTTGCTAAAGGGTATTTCACACATGGCAATTCTGCTGTTTCTGCCAAATGCCTACATGTTTTCCAATATTACTGGAGAGACCAACCCCTTCTAAACGTTTGTCAACATGCACTTACTGAACTCAAGCTCAGCCCTTACCATCTGTTTGTTGTGATGCTGTGATGATTTTGCAATAGCCTACAGCCATGCAACATTTTGTATACATTTTTTTAATGGACCATCCTTCTTACCTGTCACATGGTAAAAGTGGTGGTACAATCTACAAATAGAATCTTCAACCCTCTTCCAAAAAGAAATCAGTATAGGGTATAGCTCTATAGTACTACTATAATTCGGTTAATGTGACCTAGTGCTACACCAATTTAAACAATGTCCATAGTTAAGCTAGTGCATGCTTATGCCAGCTCTGTATAAGCACAACTTGTTTTCACCTTGTGGCAGATGATGGCTTTGTGGTGACGTCAGACCAGGAAATAAATTCACAACAGCCAACTGGGGTATGAAAAGCGATGCGGCGTGTTTATTAAAAAATAAAAGGTTTAAACAAAACAAAAGGCTTTCACAAAGCAAAAGGCATGAGGGCCAAAACAAATAGACAAACAAATAATAATTAGAACAAGTATCGTGCTAGTTGTTCCTGCATGAGTAGAAATTGTTTTATTGTGTCGGTTCTTACTTGTCGCTTTCCTCCTCTGGACACCCCTCCTCCCGTGCAGCCAAAGCTGCAGCTCTTTATATTATGGCCGAGGGATTAAAGGCTATTAATTATCTTATTACCCCTCAGCCATAGTCTGCACGAGTTTAATAAATATGCATGACTGTCAGCGAATTCAATAACTACTAGCCGCCAGTCACACAATCTTGTGAGGTATTTAAAAACAACAACAAATAATGGCAAATGAGTTCTTGCCCGTCCTTTAAAACATATAAAATACAAAATAATACATAATATGCACAGGAGTGGGGAGTACCATGTTACAGACCTGCACAGCTTTCCAATGGGTAATGTATTTAATAGGCAAGAAGGAAAATGCCACAGTGAGCACTGTCAGGTTTAATGAAAATAGCCAACATCTTTATTACATTTTCTTTTTTTTTATCTATTGATAGCTGGAAATATCCAGGTTATGATCTTATTTTAACTTTTGGATGAAAAACACCGCGATCACCACCCTGTCCTGCTAAATTTGGATATAATCTGAAGGCAATATGGATTGAGTGCAAACTGCCATATGGTTATTGCTCCGAAGAAGAAGAGAAAAATCTACACAAATGCGTATGCATGTGTATAGCATATCCTACAAATTCTGTTGTACTTATTTAAGTAGTTATGATATTCAAGAGGTTATCATATATATATATTTATATATATATATATATACCCCAATAGGGGGTGGGGTGGTGTGCATGGGGCACCCTGATCCCAGGGTACCAATAAAAAAAAGCATTTGAGAGCGACTGGGAGACTGTGAGTGTCAGACTGGCCGCTGTACTGGTAACAAATAATCTCAAATGATGTTATTGGCAACAAAAACATGGTTTAAACAAGATCAGAAGTACAGCTGGACTACCTAACGCAATCATTTTGATACATTCTGATGGTTTATTTTATTTATTTTTCTCTCACAGATACCTTGTTACCGGTCAGTACTTCACAACCATAGCATACAGCTATAGGATGGGGTATCTCAACTGTGCGTGGAATATATTGAATAATGGGCAGTGGTATCTCACGGCATGCACTTCCTAGAAGCTACATCCAGACATTTTAAGAAAAGTAGTCAAAACAGTTTATTTTAACATACCAATAGTGCTTACTTTCCAATTTCCTCATATTTCCCCATATTTTCTTTGTATTCTTTAATCGAGAGATTTATTGTGGTGCTTATCATAAAGAACAGGATATTCTGCACTGCTAGTATCAGACTTTCCCCCATCTTGCCTGCAGCGTGCCCTCTAAACTTTTTAGATACTGAGAAACTTGTCGTATTGACTGAGAAAGGGTAAATTATCAGTGAGAAACCTTAGGCCAGGCATTAACCCTTTTAATATATTTTTGTTGCATTATACAATTTTGAAACTATTCACAAGTATCTCAACAATTTACTTTAAATTTAAACAAGACATTTATTGTGGCTATGCCAATATCTGATCCTATGCAGCACTGTCGGTTTTTATCATAGATATAGACTGCATGCTTAACTAGTGGCCTGCATAAAATTGCTTTATACTACTGCATAAAACACTGGCGTCTGCACTGCCTTCAATTGTAACCATCTTTAGGGCTACTGATTGTTCCAACCTTGGAAATACCAAATTCTGTTTTTCAAAAATGGCCAATTCCATTTGTTCCCACTTTTTATCAACGTATTAATAATTAAATATGGCATTTGAACATAAATATAATGTTACTAGTTAAAATAAGTACGTTCAATAAATATTAGCACTTTTTTTTTTCAATCAGACTCTTGTTGCTGTAATAGTAAGTAAAGCTCTTGAAGACACTTCATACCTGTCAAATTGTTTATAGACATCATTTGACTCATTGCTGGCATTAAAATAAGCAGGAAAATATAAGAATTATATAACAACAATTCAGAAAACCAAATGTCAGGCACAGTTGTGAGAATCATATTTAATCTTCCACTAACACAGGTGATAAAGGTGTTTTAAAAAGACCTGTTCAGCTTGTTGTTGGCATTTACAATAAAAATAAAACAATAAAAAAATATGAAACAGTTTAGTAACAGTCCAGCAATGTCATGTGAGAGTAAGCCTATGTATAGTACTCCAATTAAGTTTAGTGTTTTACTGGCATTATAATAACCAGGTTAAAAAATGTATCACTGATAAAGGCATGTTGACTGAGTCCTTGCTCTAAAACAGGTTCACTGCTATGTATTATTACCTGTAATTTAAATAGCATATCTTTTAATGTAAACACATCATTCATCCTCTCAATTGTTTCTTTCCTAATTCTGCAGTGTTATTTGAAAGATTTAAAAAGAAGCGTGTCTCCAGAAAGAAAGTCTTTATGAAACCAGCGGTGTGTAGTGTAGTGACTACATCCTTTACATAGTAAAGTGACCAATTTCCTTTAAGGATTGTATAGCTAGAAAAATAGTTTTAGGTTGAATCGAAAAATAGGTTTAAAATTGCTAATAATACCTTGACTAAAGGCAGGTAGCGGGAAAGAAATAAACTAAACAATAATGAAATACGCAATTAATTTACCTTACTGCGGGAAAGCTCCGCCTTGAGCGCAGTACCTTAGATCTTTTTCATGATAGAAGCATGCAGCGAAACATTGCTTTTTTTTCTTCGTTGGTGCAGCCGTCATGTTGAATTTCAGCAGAGACATGGAGTGATGTCACATGATGAATAAACTCGCAAAATAAAGAAAATTGAAAAACATTTTTACCAGTTTCAAAACTCTTGAGATGGGTTCTGAAATGGTCGTTTTTTAAAAGGGAAATAAAACAAAAACGTCAAAGTGTGAGTACTGTGATTTTTATTTATGTTTACAATGTTTATTTAAAAAAAACTGTAAAGTTCATGAGCAGCACTCTCTACAGAGGCAGAATCGCCAGACGCCAGCTTTGCCCCCCCTATACTAGATTCGCATGTGCCCTAGAGCTCTGCACTAATGTGACGTGCATTTTTACAGAGGGAAATCAGAGAATCAGCTGCAAGACAGACACAAATACGCTTATGTTAATGCTTTCGAAGAATGGTCTCAAAATAATATACTTACCTCAAGAGGCTTGATTGAGGTTGATATTTATGATAACAACTTCCGAAAGTTAATAAACTGAGTGCGAAGGGTGTTGTCAGTTACTGCGAAAACTGCACGCATTTTAGCCTTAGAGGGAACGCTGCTTGCCTGTGATATTTCACGTGCAAGCCTAAATACAAAAATAGCAGCGAAACACCTGGCGTAAAAAACGCAGCAATAAACGCTATAGTGTGATTAGCCCTTAAGAGATTCCCCTTTGGAGAGTTGTTGACAGTTAAATGACAACTAAATTATTAAAAATAACATTTTGGCTGTATGCAGATGCAACTGCAGTTATATGTGATAACACTAATGTTTACTGTCACATAATATATGAATATGTCTACTGTTTAAGACACAGGGGTATTGATTCCCAGCACTTGTGTAAATATAATTTCTTCACTTCGAAATTATTGGTGCATGTAACACAACTGCTCTTGAATTGGGGTTCCTTACCCATGTACTGTACTGTACACTGAGCAACCTGGCCCTTCAGGGCAGTAATCTAGGAAGCACTACTCCAGGTGGATCGTAAATAACTTAAATTGGATTCATTTTGTTTAAAGGAAATATTAAAGATGATGCTGTTTTTATGTTTAGCAAATGAAAGCAGGTTTTATTTTATTAAAGTAAATAGATTAATATTTTAAATATTAAAAACCTGACACATATATTGTGAAAGGGTAGCATCACATCCAAGCTGCAGTTTAAAGAGCTGTTGCACACTTTTATTTAAATAATAAGGGAACAAAATAAAGGTTTAAACAAAACAATACAACTCAAACACTCAACCTTCAGCTATGACAATGTATTCACTTAGCTTTCTCCTACTGTTCCAGCTGGGCATTTGCATTCGCATTCGCATTCGCCTTTATCTGACTCTGACTCTGACTCTGACTCTGAATCTGACTCTGACTCTGAATCTGGAACAAATGATTTGGTTCCTTTTTTTATACCATGTGGCTGGGGCTTGATTGACCATCAATTAGTTAATCAAGACCCAGTCACACAGTAATAAACTGTATTTAAACAATACACAACCAAAACACACTATGTATATACTGAGCGTCAAACGAAATGTATCACTTTTTTTTTTTTTTTAAAAGGTATATAAAATGATGGACATTGACAAAATGTTTTTGGTTTCTTTTTAATCACTCTGTCATTCATCCTTGACCACGACACACTTGAGTGACTACGATTGAAGCATATGCACTTAATCACCTAATTAGTGAAACAGTTGATTGAGCACTGGATATGGAATTGATTTCAGCTGTTGAATTGCAAGCTTGAATGAAAGCAATAAAGGAAATCACAGAAAAAAAAAAAAACAATATGCCACGTCTGTCAAGAGAGCAGCGCCTTCGTGCAATCGACATGTGGAGGCTGGATTAGGGCAACTTACTGTGGCTCACAGGGTGCAATTTCAAATCTGGTGAGACGGTATAACCAGACACACTCTGTCAATGACAGACCATGAACTAGGAGACCATGACCCTAACCCAAGATCGACAGATCATTATGCAGTTATGTCAATTGTTATTCAGCACAATAAAAAGTCACTGCACCTGCTCTAAAACATAGTTTGCCATTTTTTTATCACAATTTGTGAATTTTATCCAAATATAACTGATACGTTTCTTTTGATGCTCAAATATAAGTGATCCATTTATTTTGTTGCCAGTATATGTAGGGCTTCTGTCCTGCCACACATACGTTACTGTGTTGGTACGCTAAACAGTTCATAAACAAAAAGAATGTTATCACTAACCACTGAGCTGACACACACAGAATTGTGAGGAACAAATAAAATCCAGCAAATTTTTCAATTTAGGGGCATTTAACCTCAGAAAGAGGTTAGGCCTCATGAGCGTCATTGATAATGCTCCCTAGTGCAACAAAGTAAAGGTGATCCTTGCCCTCCACGGAGAGATAATTTTACTGTAAAAGAACAGAGAGGTTCATTCATGCCCTAGATACATGGTGTGGATTTGTGTCAACATTTTCTTCTGTTCACATATTTTCCAAAATGTCAAAATGTGCATTCCAAATAACTGCAGCATTTAATGTCAACACAAACGCTGCAGTTATGGTCCTGCACAACATATAAACTATAGAAAGGCTGAGTAACAAATCCATCTATAAACAGTTAAAAAGGTAATCCTTTTATGTTTTTATTTCTTTACAGATGGGCAAGCTTGCATTTACTGTAAAAATATATTTTTCTGTATTATATAAAGGATAGTCAAGGAGTGGTGCTAGGTTACCATGGAGATATTTACCAGTACATGTGGCAACAATATACACATGGCCAAAAATTAATCTAAAGTATTTAAACTTATTATAAACTCATGATTTGAGGTAATATGCTTGAAAAATAATGTGTATAGGATGGTTGATTCCAGCTGAGTAGTATGCCAGCAATGACAGAATAAACTAGATAAAATATCATAGCCAATTGCCTGCAATCAGCTATCCTATTTTATGTAAATTAATGTGGTTTATTTTGTAGAAATCTGTTTTGATTAACTGTAACCTAGCAACCTCATAGGGTTCGCATACCCCTTTCATACACAAATGCTGCTAATGAGCCGCCTCAGAGAAGCTGAAGATTATTTAAAATATCCATTCACACAGCATGAAATTGTGCAATCTATACCAGTATAATACCCTCATAATCCTTGCACACAGCCAAAGTGATCATGCGAGTACAACTTTCAAACTTGTTAGTCAACAGATTGTTATCATGGCAGCGCTTGTATCCATGTTTACACATCAATAGGCAATTCGCCAATAAATTACAGCATCATGCACCATCCCTTCTATTTATGAATTCACCTCCTCGTCAGCCTGTAAAGTTAACAATTCCTTTACTTGTTCCTTATAAAATATGACGGCTCTGTGACGGTTTAGGCAATTCACACAGACCAAAATGCCACATCAGTGCTGGTTCATAGCCGTTCAGCCGTCATAACTTGTCTGTGTGAAAGGGACTATTGATTGGTAGTGGTTGGGGAAAAAAAGTTTATATGAAAATAAATAATGTTAAAAGAATGTTATAGTAATTATGATTTTTAGCCAATAAGTTTATCAGTTACTTCTAATTTCTCCTCTAAACCAACCATTTCACACAATATGAAACCTTAAAGTTAACATTGTTTGTAATGTTTAGTTTTCTTGCTTGTGTAAATGTATAATATATATTTTTTAAATGACTGGTGCAACATTCAGCAGCATTGGAAACAATCAGCTGGTTGCTCGCAACATGACCTATTGTAAAATGTGCAGCAGTAAACCTGCACATATTCCCTATTCAGCATGTGGATGCTCAATGTAGCGTAACAGGTATTTTAATTTTGCATTGCAAATCACCATGCTAAATGACTTGCTAAAGCAATAGAATGATTTTGCATTCAGTAATGAGATGCGCTTAATGTCTGTTACTTGTAATTGTAGAATATATTCTTTTGTATTTCTTAGACCAATGCAAAAGCAGCCTTGATAGTGCTGAGTTTGTGACGATGCAATCTCCTCACTCATCTTCTTTTTTTTTTTTTTTTAAACAGGAAGATAACGTTTAAAACATGCTTTTACAGAACCAAATTAGTGATCCACACCAAGATTGTCAGAAATGGTTCAGGATTCAGTGCTGTAACAAAGGAATACTTTAATATGTAAACACTAGATGTAAAGTCCATACTTGAATCAACATTGCTTTTAGTGATTGATGTTACTACATAAATGCTGCAAAGATGCTATGGAAATAAATTTTTTAAATGTCCTTAGCATCTTTGCAGCATTTATGTTTATATATCTTTTAAAGCAAAGTTTTCAAAATATAAAAAAAAAGTTATTGATTAAATTTACCGTTTTCTCGTTGTTTCAGTCTAAAAGGACCACCACCAGCACGCAAAGTATTTATTCAGCAATAATACATTTTAAAATCAACAAGAACCAACTCCAAACAATAATGTATTACTCTTATTCCTGTTTCTTGACAGTTTTATAATATTGTTGGGGACATCATTTGTACCAGCTTCAGGTGTTCTGTGTAATGTTAAAAAGCCTTAGCTGGATTTTAATATGTATGGTCTCCTCAATACTGAATCACAGTTACTGGATTTTCAATGCCATGAAAATGGTACCTCACTATATTGTCTAAAATCTCAAATGCTGCCAGATGCATGTAATTTAAAGGTCACTTACTGTCAGGGAAACATGTTCACATCTTTGATAAGCTGCTGTTCCCTTGACTTTTGACTGCAGGGAATAAAACTGGCTGAGCATTGCTCTTCAAAAGAGGCTGCACCAAGCTGACAATGGATGAAGATAACCAAAGCTTCATTTTCAACAGTTAACACTAAAGCTGAGGTGATGCATCGATTTATCAATGCATTTTATCATTTGACAACTATCGATAATCAAGCTTGTCCATCATTTTTGTGTAAAGGGTTTAAGCAAAGGAAGGTTTACATTTTTTATTAAATTTGGAATCGGCAATTATTTTTTGCATTAAGCGCAGGTCAGGTCCTAATCTCCTAATCTGCATGTGATTGAGCTTACCTTCTCCCCCCTGCCCTGCCCTCTGTGAGTGTTTACTGAGGGGACTGGAGCTGTGCAGGAGTCTTCAAAGTAACAGTTAAGAGCGTTGTGCTATAATTACAAATGCTGTATCGACCGAGCTACAATACCTTACGATGTTTGGCAATTATTTTCTAAAGTAAGAGGACAAGAAAGTAAAAGTAATGTTTGTTATACCCCAGTAACACAACTAATCTGTGCGAACATTTAAAGAGGTGGCACCCTACAAAACTTCAAACAAAAACTACATTTATTCATCTGAACTACCCTGGAGTAAAAATGAAGAAAAACAACGTCAAGATCAACCAACGTCAGTCCCTAATGAGCAGGTATTCAGTAATGCTGGGCAGATTGTAAGTAAATGCCAGTCATCACTTAAATTAAAACAAAATGTGGACACTATCATGTTCCTTAACACAATTCAAACATAAGCCATAGACAACAGTCTTATTACTAAACTGCTGTGGACAGTGATAACTTTTTTAAAACATATTTTCTTTCTGTTGATTGGTTTTTACTCTCACTTGTTATGGATTTAAACAACTTTGTTTTCTTGTGGATACTGTTTTGACTCCCAAATGGTACAAATCAATTTAAGAATGTAATATATATTTTTAATTACTATGTGCATAAACAGATGTAATCAATTTAATATGCATAACAGTCTTTAAAGCGTTACTAGCAATGTTTCACAGTAATCCACCACTTAACATGTATTACTGCGTTGTGTTTTTTTTTTTGGGGGGGGGGGATACCCTTTCATTGCATCGATAAATTGATGCATCTGCTTTTTTGGAGAATTATATATTGATAGTGAAAGATTAGGCATCGCCCTAGCCTTTTTTAACACCTTTCCCACCTGTTTCTAAGAATGACCAATTGAAAAGCATCACAGTTTGCACCCATGTCTTGTTAAATGGGTTCAGCTCCGAGTTTAGATCCACATTTCGTGCTGCAATGGAAGCTGCTTGAATGATGTAATAGAGATCTTAGATACAATGCTAATGATAAGCGGAATTGGTTTCCCTAACTGTACTCTCTTGTTTAAATACATAGTTCTAATTCATACTTGGACAGTGTATCTTTGTTCTTTTATCTTAGCAAGCGTGTTACAATTATGGAGTTTTTGGAGTCCTGTATTTTTAGGTAAGGTATGGAAATTTCATTTGCATTTTAGCTTCAGATTAGCAGAGACGATAGCAGATTACATCTTAAATTTGACTACAGTTCTCAGAGCTGACTAAGTGGCAAATACTGTACTTCCACAATAGATACTGTACCTTGGTCACCTACCATATACTGTAACTGTGTCAGAAAAAACAAGCCCATAAGGTCAGAATTCTTTAAGATAAATATTTACTAAAATGGCAAGTGGAGAATACAACTATTTTCATGCAGGCTCAGTCCAGGATTGTAACAGCAAAAAACAAAAGGATGAACCTTGATATCCTACTTTAATTTATTTATTGGATAATCAAATAAAACACAAAGGCTAAAAATAATGACGGCAACAATGGCAAGAATTTAAAACATCCTTGGTCCTAAATTCTGCAGATTTCTCACCAAAATACACTAAGCTTGTCATGTTCAGCATTGATGCTTTTCAGGGCTACCTTTCCTAAAGCATTCCAGCTCTCATACTGACAGCACACTCCTTGCACAGGACTTCAGACTATCAGAATCATCTCCCTTGGGACCGCATGCAGAGACTGGCAACTGTCTCAGCTATCTTAGCAAGCTCCATGTTTCGTCACATAAGCAGTTTCTTGATCATGCTTTAATCTCATGCTTGTTTACTTTAACTTAATCTATCCCTGGAGATCATGCATAGACATTGTCATTGCAGCAAGATATTTGAGCCGGCAAACATTATAATGCCAAAAGGTAATCGGATGAATTGCTGCCTTTACGGTTTGCTTTCCTGTCCTGACTTACAAGAAAATGAGTTCCCACAAAATGTATGGACAAGAAGTTCTGTTAATTGCTAATGGGATATGAAGCTCATTGCTGGTAGGTCGCTGGTCCTGTTTCAGCCAAGACCAATTCTGGTCTTCTGATGGCTTTTTGATGAAATATAAATTCCAACTTAGTTCATTGTAATATCACAATTAAGATTGAAGTAAATTGGCACCAACTGACAACCTAGTTGCCAAGGACACGCAGAGGGCTAGATAGGCATGAGGGCTAGATAGGCGTGAAGACTGAACATTTAGCTTTGACTTTGACCTATAATCTGCAGTGTTCTACAATCTGTTCACTTTTATAATAAAACATGAGTCCTGGGTGGCAGTTCATTGCATTCTTCCAATATCCGTGCCCTGTTGCTGACTGTTCAGATTCCCTACAGGTAGTTTTAGCTGCAGGCACACCAGCTTCCTCCCCTCTTGAGGGCTTTCTTCCCTCTGTAAACTACTCAGACATGCTCTGACTCCCGCTACCTCCGGCAACAGCAAACGATACCTTAACTCAGGAAAGGGGATTTTGCTGCACAGCTTGTCTGCCTCCCCTCCCACCTCCCCTAAACCTTCAACTAACAAATACATCTCCCAGAACACAATGCCATCAGTTACTAGGAAACTGTGTCATAGAGTGGACTTGCGACCAAGGGAGGTAATAGGAATGATGCAGATGACCAAGATGTAACAACGAACAGTGAAGTTTACTGATGACACACAAAAGTTCCAGAGACTGGACAGTGTAAACAGTTCAGTTTCAGTGCACCACAAAAAAAAAAAGAAAGAAAAAAATCCAAAACAAAAATAGCAATTTCCAAAACAAATGAAACAGGGTGTATAGCAAAACAGCACTCGCAAATATAATGACAAGCTCAGTCCACTTCCACGTTCTTTAACTGAAGCACTTTATCTACTCACAACAGCAAAAATAAATAAATAAATAAATAAAAATAAATAAATAAGCAGCTCACAATTCTTAACAAGAGCTCTTTGGTACAGAGAACAGCAATAAGTAACCAAAAGGCTTAAACTCTCCCCCCAGACTAAACATAGGATGGACTTCACCCACATTAAACTCCACCTTTCAGGAGAAATCACCACTACTTATAACAGGTAGACATGACTAACATTGGGCGTGCTTTCATATAGAAAGCTGCTAGCGTCCCTACTATCAACGCTTCCATGCAACAGGCCACCAGCATGAACACACGATGGCGAGTCATAAGTGACTCTGTATATAAGTCACAGTTCACAGCCTACCTCTGTAAAGAGCTTTGTGATGGTGGTCCACTGTGAAAGGTACTATATAAAAATAAAAATATTATTGTATCACCATCAAAACTACAATCATATCCAAATGCAATCAAAAGTTAGACTTAAACATATGAATATATATTATAGTAATCATATAATTCTGGCTATACATATGATTGATTTATTTGGCATATGATTTAAGGTTTAGACAATGTTCAACTTTGATTCAATTCAGTGTTATCATATATCGGTGCAAATTTTGTTGAAAGTAAATACCTTTTTTTATTAAAGTTACAAAAATAAGATTAAGAAAATAAGATAGGACTAGGTCCAACATTACAATTTTCCCTTTCCTGTCCAATGTTGACCCTGTCCGACATCATCAAAAAGACGTAAAGCACAGGTCTCTAGTCGTTTCTTCTCCGGAAAAAGCTTTTCCTTATTCTGTATACTTCTTCATTTATTTTATGATTTGATGATGTTGGAAGTTACTCTCAGACCCAAAACTCTGCTAATTATAATTATATCATCATTAATTCCAACATTTCCCCTTTTCAGTAACACTGCATTTTATGTCCCTTAAAGAAATACAATCTACAAAGTGTTTGAAGTGGGAGTGTGAAATAAAATTATTTTAAACCTTGAACTCTTCAGCCCAGACATTAAGCCAGTAAAACTATATTCTAGTTAAAAAGATACTCTCAATGCTTACCTTCACATCTTCCACAATGGCAGCATTGACATTTCAGTGCCATACGCGTCACAACCAGTCTGCAGACTGGCATCAAACTAAATGCCTTTTACACTGCTCCCTTAACTCTGAATACAAAATTATGAAAGTTCCCAAACTTAAAAAAATCATAGCCATTTAAAACTTATGATATTGCTCTTTGTAATGCAGTTACAAATGAATCTTAGCAATAAGTCTGTATTCTAATGTTGTCAAGAGCACATATTGGGGCATGGTTTTATGAAAGGCTTTATTTTCTACTGGACACTGTGCTCCCATTGATCTTTATTTCAGCTGTTCTATTATTACTCATTAAATGGGCAGAAACAATTGGATTCTGATTGGGTGAGACCTTCTGTCTAGCTGTTAAATAATTGGTGATAACACAACAGTGCAGAACTTTCTCTGAAGAAGCCTCATCACAGTAAACAAAATCAGTACACCAACTATAACTGTACGCCTGGGTTAACAAAATCACTTCAGCCAGTCAGTATGACAGCTATCCCTGAGATTAACTACAAAAGTTCTGTAGTTGAAAACACTAAAAAAGAAAAGAAAATGTCAACATCTCACCATACTGAGGTAAAGGAAGCAGATTTAGACAAGAATACAACTGAGGGAAACACCACACGCCAGACAAAATGGGCTATGAAAGTTTTCTGTGACTGGCTTACTGAAAAAAACATTGACATTGATTTACAAACAAAACATTGCAGCAGCAGCAGCTCCTCCGTCTGCTAGACAAAACCCAGACATACATGTTGAAACGATGAATGGCAACACCCAGTTCAATATCTTCAAAGCCTAAACAAGAAACTGTTATCAAAGCTCCAAAAAAGAAAATATTATACAAAATGGTTTTATAACACTCCTAGACCCATTGATTGAAGACACTCGACTTCGCCTCGTGCTTCACAATGCACCAGGGGCGTGGTGATGTCTTTGCTAACACACACACTGGGCCCTATTCTGATGAAATGAGGGCAATCGCAAACACAGTGGTTAAAGTCAATCGTGTCTGCCCTACATTTAGTGTTTAGTGGCACACTGACAGCGGCTGCCAATCAATCCTGAGTAGGTTGGGGAATCTGATATCCAATCAGGGCCAGGCTGCAATCCCTTTAAGAGACAGAATGCGCTTGCATCACTGCAAGGCTCCAATTTTGAATATAGAAGTGGTTGTCATGTCAAGTGGCAGTAGAACTGAGCAAGAAAAAACAGCGCAAGTCAGAATAGCAAGTGGTAGGTAGTGTACAAGGTACATTATTTCATGGCATTGACATTACTACATGTAAAGTGTAAAATACTTTCTACCCTCTGGTGTCAGAGATGGCTGCATGGGTGCTGTCTCAGCTAAAATTTGCCAGAAGGCATGTGGGAGACTCTGAGACCAAGTGAAAGAAGATTCTATGGTCTGATGAGACCAAAATAGAGCTTTTTGGCTTCAATGCTAACCGCTACGTAAGTCTAACACCGCACATCATGGTGGCAATATCATGCTATGGGGGTGCTTCTCTGCGTCAGGGCCTGGAAAGCTTGTGAAGATAGAGGGCAAAATGGATGCAGCAAAATACAGAGAAATCCTGGAGGAAAACCTGCTGAAGTCTGTAAGAGACATGGGACTTGGGAGAAGATTCATCTTCCAGCAGGACAATGACCCCAAACATACAGCCAAAGCAGCACTGGAGTGGCTTCAAAACAAAAAGGTCAATGTCCTGTAGAGGCCCAGTCAAAGCCCAGACCTCAATCCAACTGAGGATCTGTGGAAAGAGTTGAAAATTGCTGTTCCTCAAAGGTGCCTATCCAACTTGACGGACCTTGAGCAATTTTGCAAAGAAGAATGGGCAAAAATTGCAGTGTCCAGATGTGCAAAGCTGGTAGAGAGATATTTAAATAGACTCATGGCTGTAATTGCTGCCAAAGGTGCCTCTACCAAATATTGACTCAAGGGGGTGAATACTTATGCAATCAATTATTTTCTGTTTTGTATTTGTAATTAATTTAGAACAATTTGTAGATTTTATTTTTCACTTTGACACTATGGACTTTCTTTGTGTTGATCAGTGGCAAAAACTCCTCATTAAATCCATTTTGATTCCATGTTGTAACACAATAAAATGCGGAAAAGTCCAAGGGGGGGGGGAATACTTTTGAGAGCCACTATATAGCATTTGTTTTGTTTCTATTTATTTGCTTTTACCTCCTTACTCTCCTGTTCTTTACTCTTCTAAACTCTCTCTTCTAAATGTCAACACTGGTGACCAATGGACTAACTGGCTAACAATTAACTTATTATTATTTTGCATGAGTTAACCAAGGATGCGTGACTGTCAGCTAATTATATACTTAGTAACTGATCAGTCACGATTTCCCACGAGGTAATTACAATATAAATAATACACATTTTAAATCATACATAATACAATAAAATAGGCTTCTCGCAGGTCATACATAATAACTAATAATAATAATACAAAAAATACATATTATGCACATCCCTGACCTGTCTACCAGTAGCAGCAACTGATTCATGACATAATAAATGGCACACCAAGGCTTAGCAATGCCATTATCCCTTAATTAACACACAGCACATGGGTCTAAAATAGCCACTCCAGTATTGAAAAATGAAAGTATTAAACTGTAAGGGGTCATTGATGGGTCCTGCTTTCACATTCTTTTTCTAACTAGGATTTAATTGTTTGGCATAACAAATGCTAGGCCTAAAATTATGTACCCCAAAATGGCAAGCTACAAGATGATGTAACTGTGCAGCTGTTCCCTGTTAAAGGGGAATTAACCTGTATAATCATCAGTCTTGTTAGCTAAAAGTACACTAATTGCCTCAGACCTAAAAAAAAACCACTCTGTTATTCTCCCAAATAATACCTTACACAATAATAGTTAAATATGAACTAGCACAGTAAACTGCAAAATATGCTACAGTTGTCACTATAAAAAAAGTGTATTGCTAAACTTTTGATGTTGCTATGGTTATTCCACACACAACTGCCTAATGACTGCCACATATAAAAGAACCAAGTCATGGACACCTTATTAATATACTATTTGAAAAACATACATTGAAAAAAGTATCCCATTGTGTTGTGTACCTGAAAAAATGCATTTTTCTGTAACGGCCTTGTGACAGGATAGCGTCACGGCCCAAGCTGTTATCGGTAGGAAGAGATACTCAGAGACAAGGACGCTGCAGTTTAAGTGCTAGAGTGCACATTTAATAAACAAAACAACAAACAAACAGGAACAAAATAAACAATGGCACGAGGGCCAAAAGCAAAAGTTCAAACAAAAAAAGAATGAACACTCTACGAAGAGGCTGGCTGGTGGTGACGTCAGGCCAGGAAGAGACTAGCACACACAGAGACAATACTGCAGTTGACAGCTACCAGCATGCACAAATAGAACAGTTATACATGGTTCCTGAGTTATAGCCATTACAGTTTTTGGGGGTCACAGCCGGAGGTCAAAGTTCAAAATAAAGGTTTTACATCAAGCACACACAATGTTTCACTTATTCATTATATAAAGGCAGTTGAGCACAAACACAACAGTTATGCACAAAAATAACAGTTCTATGTGACATCTTTCCAAAGTTATATATTAGTAATAAAAACAATAGCATAAATATACAGATATAATGCACTAGCTGTGCCGTATATAAAGTTGATCAGTTGAAAGCTGTAGGAGATGCATTTAGAAAAACATGTCAGAAATGATAATAATAATAATAATAATAATAATAATAATAATGACAACACAGACAATGAGCTTTTTAGTTTCTCTTTTACTCACGTCTCATTTCGCCTCTGAACACACGAACCCCTTTTTCACCAAAGATCACCCTATTTATACATCTGTGGCTGGCTACCTCCCCCCTTAAAATCCCAAAAGTTTCTGGGGTCCTACTGGACCAAGAAGGGAGCCACCAAGGGGCCCATGGGCAGCAATGTGCGGCAATGTGCCAGTAGCAATGCTGTCAGCAGAAATGCTGACAGCTCCAACACAGGTTCCTCCAGCCTAGATGATTCTGCAAGTGGATATGCTGCAAAAGTGACAGCGGCTACAAAAGACGTTCACCGGTATACGGATAATGCTGTGTCGCGTTACGACAGTCTCCTTCACGACTGCGGGCTCCCCTCAGCGCTGGACACTCCGGCAGCAGCGGCAGTGCTACATTCTCCGGCAGATCAACTATTGCTGGTGGAGGTGGTCTCCTCACCCTCCCCCCTTCTCTGTAGCCGGCGGCTCCATTCTCAGGTTTATATTAATAGAACAGTTATCAAACATTGGTGGCTTCATAAATAGCTGTCTAGAAAAATATCATCCTAGAGGGCTAATAACAGCGTTTATTCGCTGTTTTTTATGCCCAACGTTTTTGTATTCTGACTTAAATGTCAAACGCAACGTTTTTCACAACCATTTGCACACCAAATATCACAGGCAAAATGGGGGAAAGTCTGATTCTAGCAGTGCAGAATATCCTGTTCTTTATGATAAGCAGCACAGGAAATATCTTGATAAAGAATACAAACAGAAATGATGGGAAAATATAAATGAGAAAATCAGAATTCCAGGTAAGCACTATGTTTGGTATGTTAAATAAATGTACTGTTTTGACTGCAGGTTTTCATCAAATGTCCAGGTAGTTTCTAGAAAGTGCATGTCATGAGATAGCGTGTCCCATTATTAAATATAGACTGAACTACAAAACAAATCACATATCACGTATTTAAAGGAAGGGTTTGTTGGTGAAGACTAAAAGTGAAGAGAATTCAGTGAAGAGTAAAAGACATCGTATCTATCTAGGTATAAAGTAAATTCATGTTTAATTTATTTTTATCTCCAGGAGATCGATCGCACCTTTCAAAGTTTTTTTTTTTTTTTTTTTCCCCATTCTTTAACAAATGGCTGTATTTAATTAAATGAGTTTTTAGCAAAAAATAAATATATATATAATTTCAAAAAATGCAATTTTCATTATAATTTGTGCGGTTGAAATTCACAAACACTTACTTTTTGCTTCAAAAATGTAGTTCCTATCATATTGTAAACAAGTAAGTGTTTATGTAGGCACCCTTAAACTAAAAGTTACCCTAGTAAATTAGTAGTGATTTTTGCAGTTTTCCAATAGTAATCATGTGCATTTGCCATGTTTTTAATATGCTGTATCTTAACTCACTGCCTCGCAGTAAGTAAGTAATGCATTTGTATGCTGTGACGGGGAAGTCCCTCCCACCGCCTATTGAAGAGGGACATCCTCACAGTAACATATCACCATTTTCTCTCTCACTCCATGGAGACAGGTCACAGATTGCATTTGCTTTCTTGTACCAAATTTGGCTGATTTGTTTGTTTTTTGTTTGTTCAAATTTATTTAATTCCATGGTAAAATCACACTCTCAAGCGTTATTAAGAGTGCTCTAGCCAATTCTCGTGGGGAGCTGCTGTGGTGCTCCTGCGAGTGTGATACTCCTTCAACAGGAGATCGACAATCTTCAACAGAAGAACGCTATACGCTTGGTAAGTCCAAGCGATGCCCTCAGCAGCTTTTATTCCAGGTACTTCCTGGTGCCCAAAAGGGACGACGGTTTCAGACCAATTCTGGACCTCAGTGTCCTCAACTTGTTCCTCAAACAGAGGAAGTTCAACATGTTGACAGCACAGCGAATCATCCAGTCCGTCCAACCGGGCGACTGGTTCACATCGATTGACCTGCAAGATGCCAATTTCACTTCCCTATCTGTCCTGTGCACAGAAAATATCTTGGCTTCACCTTTCAAGGCAACGCATATGAATTCTGCGTGCTGCCATTTGGCCTCTTGCTGGTGCCCCGCACATTTTCAAAGTGCATGGATGCAGCACTGACTCCACTCAGGCTGCAGGGTGTTCGGATCCTAAACTATCTGGACGATTGGTTAATTTGCACGCATTCCAAAGCATGCGCAGAGGCACACACGAAACATGTCATAAATCATGTGACGAAGTAAGGGCTCTCGATACATCAAAAGAAGAGGAACTTCGTAGCGTCTCAGTCCATAGTGTTCCTGGGGATCAAACTGAACTCTGTGAGCATGCATGCCTCACTGTCCGAAGACAGGATTCGGTCATTGGAGGTCACACTCTCCCTACTCAGAGAGGACGCTCTCCTACGGTCGTTGGGGCTGATGGCAGCCTCCTCGAGAATCCTTCCACTAGGGCTGTTGAGAATGCGCTCGCTTCAATCCTGGGTAAACATGCTCAAGGTTCACCCGGTCCGAGATCGGTACAGACAATGCCGGAAGACACTGAAGTGGTGGCTCCGCCCCGGCAATCTGCGTTTCGGATCTCCCCTCGGATCCCCCCACAGAAGGGAAGTGATCACTACAGACACCTCCAGTATGGGCTGGGAGAGGTCTGGAATGGGAGAGGAATAACAGGCCAGTGGAAGGAACGTAGGCAGCAAGTGCACATAAATGCCCAAGAGCTGCAAGCAGTGAGCCTGGTGTTATCCTATTTTAGCCAGCAGTTAGCATACAAACATGTGCTGGTCCGGACGGACAACACCACAGTGGTAGCCTGTGCTAACCGGGCCTTCACCACGCAGTACATAGACTCCTGGCCTGGACGCACAGAAACTTGCGTTCCTTCAGGGCAGTTCACCTTCCCGGTATGGACAACAAGGCAGCAGACCTCCTGTTCAGAAGAGCTCCAGACAGCTCGGAGTGTAGGCTGCATCCTCAAGTGGTGAAACACATTTGGGAGAAGTTTTGATCAGCACGAGTCGACCTCTTTGCCACAGCCAAGTCCACACATTGCCCCCTATGGTTCTCCATGGAGAGACACAGGGGCGACCTAGGAGCAGACGCTCTAGCTCACCCCTGGCTAAAGGGGCTATTGTATGTATTCCCTCCACTACCATTATTACCCCTGACACTAGAGAGGATCAGGGTGGAGAGAGCACAGGTTCTGCTGGTTGCACCCAGATGGCTGAGACACCCCTGGTTTGCTCTCCTCTCCAACATGTTGTCGGATCAGCTGTGTCAGCTCCCGCTGCGCAAAGACCTCCTGAGCCAAGCGGAGGGGCTATTATGGCAACCGAACCCAGCTAGTTCCAACTCTGGGTCTGGCTGTTGAACGGAGCCGTCTATTCAGACGAGGATTGCCAGATGCAGTGTAGAAACACTAGAGCCTGCTAGGGCGCTGAGCAATAGAGCCCAGTACTCATATAAATGGAAAGTTTTCCAAGATTGGTGCCTTGCCGAAGGTGACCTGTGACCTGCCCTATTGAGATAACATTACCCTTCTTACAACACTTGTTTGACGCAGGAAAATCAGCGTCCACTTTGAAGGTATACCTGGCAGCAATATCAGTGTAACACGACTAAAGTGTCCAATGGGACACATTTCCTGGCAGTGCAATTTCTTAAAGGGGCTCGGAGGCTTCATCCTTCCATGAAGAGTATGGTCTCCAAATGTGATCTAGAACTGGTACTGCGGACCCTTATGGGTCCCCTATTCAAGCCCATGGCGTCAGCAGAACTGAGCCCTGTTTCATTGAAGGTGGCATTTTTAATAGCCATTACATCTGCCAGATGAGTAATTGAGCTTCATGCGCTGTCCATTGATGACACATGCATGGCTATTACCAGAAATGACTCGTGGGTAACATTAAGAACAAATCCATCCTTTTTGCCAAAGGTGGTATCCTCATTCCATATTAACCAACTAGTGGTTTTGGAAACTTTCAGATCTCCCCCACAATTGAAAGAGAATGTTTGGTTATTACCACAACCCTGATTCCCTGAAAGAGAATGACAACCATTACGCTTTGAGGTCGTGTCCCCAGCTGACCTCTGATTTCGAAAAAAATGGCGATATGTTATTGCAAGGACATCCCTCTTCAGCAGGAGGTGGGAGGGACTTCCTCCTCACAGCAGGGCCCGGATAGGGCAGCTTTTTTATATATGCTCAGTGATTAGCGGTCAGAGAGGGCTCTTTCCCTAACGTTAGGGTTCAGTAAACAACTCAGCGTGAGCAGGTGAAACGTGATTTTATTTATTTTGCATGCATGTTTGTTTTAAATCCACGATAACAGTAAGCTAATTTGATTGTCATGCAATATATGTAATACATATATTAATGAATTAATTTAAGTTAATACTGTTTTAATATATATATATATATATATATATATATATATATATATATATATATATATATATATATACACACACACACACACACAGTACTGTGCAAAAGTTTTAGTCAGGTGTGAAAAAATGCCGTAAAGTAAGAATGCTTTCAAAAATAGACATGTTAATAGATTATATTTATCATTTAACTAAATGCAAAGTGAATGAAAAACAATAAAATCTGAATCAAATCAATATTTGGTGTGACCACCTTTGCCTTCAAAACAGCATCAGTTCTTCTAGGTACACTTGCACAAAGTCAGGGATTTTGTAGGCATATAGTCAGGTGTATGATTAAACAATTATACCAAACAGGTGCTAATGATCATCAATTCAATATGTAGGTTGAAACACAATCATTAACTGAAACAGAAACAGCTGTGTAGGAGGAATAAAACTGGGTGAGGAACAGCCAAACTCAGCTAACAAGGTGAGGTTGCTGAAGACAGTTTACTGTCAAAAGTCATACACCATGGCAAGACTGAGCACAGCAACAAGACACAAGGTAGTTATACTGCATCAGTAAGGTCTCTCCCAGGCAGAAATTTCAAGGCAGACAGGGGTTTCCAGATGTGCTGTCCAAGCTCTTTTGAAGAAGCACAAAGAAACGGGCAACGTTGAGGACGGTAGACGCAGTGGTCGGCCAAGGAAACTTACTGCAGCAGATGAAAGACACATCATGCTTACTTCCCTTCGCAATCGGAAGATGTCCAGCAATGCCATCAGCTCAGAATTGGCAGAAAACAGTGGGACCCTGGTACACCCATCTATTGTCCGGAGAAGTCTGATCAGAAGTGGCCTTCGGAAGCCAAAAAGCCACATCTCCGACGTGGAAATAAGGCCAAGTGACTCAACTATGCACGAAAACACAGAAACTGGGGTGCAGAGGAATGGCAGCAGGTGCTCTGGACTGATGAGTCAAAATTTGAAATATTTGGCTGTAGCAGAAGGCAGTTTGTTTGCCGAAGGGCTGGAGAGCGGTACACGAATGAGTGTCTGCAGGCAACAGTGAAGCATGGTGGAGGTTCCTTGCAAGTTTGGGGCTGCATTTCTGCAAATGGAGTTGGGGATTTGGTCAGAATTAATGGTCTCCTCAATGCTGAGAAGTACAGACAGATACTTATCCATCATGCAATACCATCAGGGAGGCATCTGATTGGCCCCAAATTTATTCTGCAGCATGACAACGACCCCAAACATACAGCAAAAGTCATTAAGAACTATCTTCAGCGTAATGAAGAACAAGGAGTCCTGGAAGTGATGGTATGGCCCCCACAGAGCCCTGACCTCACCATCATCGAGTCTGTCTGGGATTATATGAAGAGAGAGAAGCAACTGAGGCTGCCTAAATCCACAGAAGAACTGTGGTTAGTTCTCCAAGATGTTTGGGCCAACCTACCTGCCGAGTTCCTTCAAAAACTGTGTGCAAGTGTACCTAGAAGAACTGATGCTGTTTTGAAGGCAAAGTGTGGTCACACCAAATATTGACTTGATGTAGATTTTTCTTCTGTTCACTCACTTTTCATTTTGTTAATTGATAAATATAAACTATTAACATGTCTATTAACAGATCTATAACATGTATATATATATATAATATATATATATATATCTATAAATATATATATATATGATATATATATATATATATATATATATAGATATTGAAACTTTAAGAAAAAAAATAATTTTCACTCATGTATCCCCAGGTATCATTGAGGGACAATTAAAAACTATTTTACTAATGGTAAAATATAAATTTATCATTATGCGTGTAGTTAAATTAGCGTGCTATTTTACGTACTAATAGTGTAAATCGTGCATTTATCACGTAAAAATTAAATTAAACCACCCAACAAATTTTAATATGTGTTAAGCATTTTTAATATAGTGCTCTAAGCATTTAGAAATTTAACTTTGCCTTACTACCCTTTGTAAACAGGGTAGTAAGGTAAAGATAACAACTATGATTACATGATAAAAAATAGATAACAAAAAATAATCTATTATATTAATAAATGTAACAGTATGTCATATTAAAAGGATGTGATTTATGTCTGTCATACATTAGCAATTTTCTCATAAAATGTAGCTTTTAATAAAGATTGAGCCAACATTTTTAAAGTTTAAAACAGTTTACTATATTTTGCAATTTTATGATAAGTAATTTAAAACAAAAATGCCGATATACAGGGTGTTCATTGATTAAAGTTCACAGACAGAAAATGCCAGCTGGTGTCGTGAACCCTCCCTTTAATTTCAGAAACTCACTCATGCGTTGTAAAGGTGGTGTCACTTTTTTCACAGTCTACCAATTTCCTGTGACTTCGGTATTAAAATGTGACACCTTTCAGTTCATTAAAACAGACCCGAAGTTGGCTGTCCAAGAATGTTACAGTTTTATCATTCAACCTGCTTAGTTTCATTTCTGTGCCATGAGTGTATACCCTACTTTTCAAACTGCCATTAGGCCTTCCTTTTGCCCTAATTAAAATAAATCAAGTTACATCCAGTAGATGTTTTCAAGTGTGAAGGACTCAAGTCAACATGACATCATAAGTCAGCTGTTCACCACTGATGTATCCAGCTCTTCTTTATCATCATTGTCATTTGACTCATAACATTATAGTGCTTTACAGTTTAGTTGTTTTATAAGAAAGGTTATAAAACATACTGAAGCTACTACAAATAAAAATGCAGCCCTTTGCAATAAATAAATAAATACATAAACAAATCAACAAAGCCCTTCGCAAAGCACAGAAAGATATTTTTTTCATGCTTTATACTTTTATTATCTTCGTGTTTGGTCATTGGATAGCCGATTACTTTAAGCCTAGACTTTTATGTCCCTTAGTAATAAGATGTACATTAGCCTTCAGTAACCTCTGTCATGGTTACCTAGGTGCCCAGGTGTTAAATCTATAAGAAAATAACAATGCAGAATCAATATAGGTCAATACGGACAAAAATTAAAAAGGCATAGGGGCATGCGATATACTGCCAAATTCAGACACCGAGCTAAATAATCTGTTATACAATGACATTAGAAATGCATGTAAAAAAGGAACCATATTAATGGGGGAGTTCAACTTCCCCGGTATAAAATGGGAAAACCTGGTGGGGAGCATGACAGACAAAACTGAAATGGTAGAAATGACAAATGATTGCTTCCTAACACAATTTGTCAAGGCACCGACTAGAGGGGAGGCATGCCTTGATTCAGTCTTTACAAATAACGAAGACAGAATAACTACAACAGAGGTCAGAGAACCATTGGCAAACTCATATCACAACATGGTCTCATTTGAAGTAATGACTAAAGCTAAAGTTTACAATTTTAAAAAGGCAAACTATGAATGAAGCAGAGACTAACAGAAGTAAACTGGAGCAAAACAGAGAACACATCCACAAAAAAGGATGGCTATTTAAAAAAAAAAAAAAATCTTGTATTAGAGGCTCAAAACAATTATATCCCTAAAGTAGACAAATCTAAATGTAAAACTAAATTGCCAAAATGGTTTAATAGATCAATTAAAAAAAATATTCAGCGAAAAAAGGCACTTTACAGAGAATTATAAAAGGACCAAAAAGAAAGTACACAGAAAGAGTACACAGAACTGCAAACGCAAGTCAAAAAGGAAGTTAGAAAGGCCAAGAGAGAGATAGAAATGAGCATTGCTAAGGGGGCTAAAACCAATTCCAAAACATTACAACAGCAAGAGAACATTCAAAGAGGAGATAAAATGTCTAAGAGATACAAATGGCAAAATCATAGACAAAGAGAAAAAATAGCTAATATATTAAATTATTACTTTTCACAAGTTTTTACAAAGGAGGCTGTCGACCTGTTTCTATCCAGTTATAAATAACTTTAGCATAACAGAGGCAAAAGTGTTAAAGAACTAGGAGCTCTTAAAATAAATACATACTCTGGGCCGGATAAGATACTCCCAGTAAAATGAAAGAAGTTATTTACAAGCCGCTTACCAAGATCATGCAACAGTCTCTTGCCACAGGGGCTGTAGCGACAGACTGGAGAATTGCAAATATAATACTGATCCACAAAAAGGGAGACAAAACCAAACCAAGTAACTACAGACCATTAAGCCTGACTTCTATTATATGTAAACTTATGGAAACCATAATAAGCTCCAAAATTGAACATTACCTATATGGTAACAGTATCCTGGCAGACAGTCAACATGGTTTTAGATTGTGTCTAACTAACCTGCTTGATTTTTTTAAGGATGCAACATCGACAATGAATAATTGCAAAGCATATGACATGGTCTATTTAGATTTCCAGAAAGCTTTTGACAAAGTTCCCCATAAAAGATGATCAAACTGAACACAGTAGGGATTCAAAGAAATTCATGCACATGGATTAGGGAGTGGTTAACATGTAGAAAACAGAAAGTACTGATTAGAGGGGAAACCTCAAAATGGAGCATGGTAACCACAGGGATCAGTACTAGATTCTTTGCTATTCCTAGTCTACATTAATGACTTAGATTCTGGTATAGTAAGCAGACTTGTTAAATTTGCAGATGACACAAAAATAGGAGGAGTGGCAAAAGCCATTGCAGCAGCAAAGATCATTCAAAATGATCTAGACAGCATTCAGAACTGGGCAGACACATGGCAAATGACATTTAACCCTTTGCAGTCCATTTATTTAGCGCTTATCAGGTGCACCAGGTCCAATTTATTTTCACATGCGCTGTTTATTTTACATGCGCTCTTAAAAAAAAAAAAAAAAAAAAAAAATCAGCGTAAAACATCTCCAGCCAAGCCCCACCCCTTGTTCGCTGTATTTTTCACATACCCCTTTATAGATGCAAATGTCTGTGATATTTTGTGAATGCTGGATGCTGAAGCAGCTATCTCCTTTGATAATGTGTCTATGTGTTATCTCTGTGGTGCAGGGGCTATCTGTATAGCTCAGATATGCCCCCTTTTTAAGCCCCTATCAGTCTCACTCGGCCATTGAAAGTTTTTCTGCTTTTTCCGAAGAAAAAACGACTAGAGACCTGTGCTTGATGTCTTTTTGATGATGTCGGACAGGAAAGGGTTAATAGAGAAAAGTGTAAGGTACTGCACGCAGGCAAAAAAAAATGTACGCCATAAATACCATATGGGAGATACTGAAATTGAAGAAGGAATTCGTGCCCGCTAAGCCAGGCCATCGTGCCCGCGGCAGCTGTTCATAAATTATGGGTCGTGAACACATTTCTGGTGGGTCGTAGCGTGGGGAAAATAAATAAAGCTTTAAATATGTTTTCCAGCAAAAGCGTCACAGCAGTCTGTTGACAGTGCTGCTCGCTTATACTGTGCTTGTATGTACTCTGCGATACGATCAACCAATTGAATATCTGCATTTTCTCTGCATTAGCCCAATCATAAGTTAGCTGGGTGGGACATAAACTGTGTCTGTTTCAGTTGCAGGTACTGAAAACAGGAGAGTCAAATATCTGCCAAGTGTTATACAGCTGTCTAATCATAAGGAAGCAGAGGCCGTTCATAGTATTCTGCATGAAAATTGAAGGCGAGTGAGTAGCCAATGGGAAAGTGAAAGATCCGACAGCTGTCCAATCGTTCGTGAGCAGAGACGGGTGTTAATATGTTAGTACACTGAATTTTGCAGAATTATTGAGAAATATAATACATTTCAGTATTTATAATTTAACTTTCTCTCTATATATTTCTTAATTTCACCAGACAAGGGAAAACGTAGTCAGTTTAGTTACAAATCCACTTTCTCTGAATAATTGTACTGGAATTGAGCAATCTTTAAAACAGAGCAGTGTTGACAAATTTGCCAAATTGAAACAAAGCGAGACACTATATATCCTCTTTTATTTTATATATATATATATATATATATATATATATATATATATATATATATATATATATATATATATATATATATAAATGTACTGTACTAAACATTTTGACTGGATAATTTTGACATCATTACCCTAAATGCTGGTATTTTAGCTCCGTTGATAGACTACCATAAGGATCAGAATTGTTGAAGCTACGGTTCTGTAGGAAAGCTGTACGGTCTGGAAAAGATGTAGCTGAACATTTCCAAAGCTCTTCAGCAGTGGCAGGTGGGCAAAAAAAAAAAGGGGAGGCAGAAAAAAGACAGAGGGCTTGGGGTCCCCTTAAGCCTCCTGCAACAGAAGAGTCTTATTATTGTGGTCTGACTGACAATTCACAGTTTTACCACAATTCAAGGCAGTTAAACACATTTTCTCCACAAGCCAGCAGAGAAAAGAAAACAGTAGCCCTTCACAGTTTATTCTAATAAACTTAACTGTTACACACTGCCGGTGTAAGTTTAATATAACATTTAGATTTCAAGACCACATCACTTTAACATACTTTGTATAAAATATTTTCTAAACAAAGGTGTTAGGGCAAGAGAAAAAGAAGAGAAAAATCCTACTGGCTTAATGACCAACAAAATAATTCTATCTGTTCTGTACATATGATTGAAACGTATCTATATAATAAAAAGGAAGCAATTCAGCCAAACTTTCTATTCTGGAGCAATGTGTATTAGAATTTGAAGAAACAGTACTTTTTAAATTTACAATTTTAAAAAAGCATTATATTTAAATGAATGAATCTATCTGCATTTGCTACGTCCTTCCATTCACTCTCATCAGTATTAGCATCCAACATATTTGGTGATTGGCTAAAACAGGCAAAAGGGGAGGGGAGACAATGCACCTTTCAGCTATTTTTAAGAAACGGAAATACATGATTAGCTAGTAGACATGCTAATCATAACTACAGAGGACACAAGAGCACACCTGCCTGCTCCGAACGCACAATGGACTAAGTGGAAAATCTGGATCGGATGGCTGCCTCCATGGAAAAGCTATATATTTATTGTTCAATATTGCATTTAAATAAATAATTAATACATAAATATCTGCTCCTCAGCAACACCTAAGCCTAGTCATGACCAAGGTTTGGAACAATATGTCATCATACAGCCTGAGAAAATGTGTACCACTTCCAATAGCCACTAGCTAACATCTGCATTGTGACATTTCGCTGCTATAATATATTACAAGTACATGCATGATATTTATTTTTTAAAGACATGTCTTGAATTGTAATGCTAATTAGCCTTTTTATTCTTGATAAAACTACATCAAAAGTGATTACTTCTTTCTAGTCATTTTAAAGGGAGACTGGGTTTATTTTACAAGGAATCAGTCATACTTACATAAAATATGTAGGATAGCCCCCCTCAAAATACCAGCAGTACTTCTTGGCTTCTATGCCCTGCAAGGGAAAGAGAATAAAGAAATCATTCTCTGTATGTTAATTATGCAGATCGTGTTTAAGTAACAGTGCAGAGTATTGACCTCTTTTCTGTACAGCCAATACCACCCAAGAGCCAAAACCTTGCCATCTCTCCAGAGTCTCATTTTCCAGACTTTTGTTAGAATAGATCTCAAGATTACTGAAACCATGGATACTGGGTATTAAAACAATCTTTGACAAGGACAATTAAAAACACCTGTCACCTGCAGCGCACCCTTTTGTGTAAATGGGTTGACCTTTAGTTGACTGATCCTTTCTTTATGCAAATTCAGTCCCGCATGTGTTCTGTATTATATTAAAAACTAAAGGGTTGTAATCAGCCTATACTCTGCTGGGAATCCACATCTAGATTTTGTAGTCCACCTGGAATTTTTTTATGTAAACTCGACTAACCATGGAGAGGTAACTCAGGCAATCCAGGTTTTATTCCATAATGCTGTAAAATGCTCTAAAAAGATAATCAGTGGGGTCTATTAGCAGGATATAGGTTAAATATCTACCCCTAAATCTAAATCTAGGATAAATCTACCCCCAAGATTCCATGTCTAAAGAACAGATGCCATTAAGGTCTAAGAAGCGATTATACCACTTATAAAACATCCGTTTCAAAGTTAATTATCATTTGGGGACTAAAATACTTTGTAAATTAAAAAAAAACAAAAACAAGAAACTTGTATTGTGTATATATCCGCAGTGTTATATAGTCCCAAAGAACATAACCTTTAATTTGTATTCAATAATTTGTTTCACGTATTTAAAATAAACTGCACATTTCCATTTATTGTGCAGTTCTGTCTTAAAAAAGTAGCTTCTGAAAAATGGAGGGTGGAGCACATGATGATGTGGATGGTCTAGGCAGAGTTTCAAATGAAACTGAGGAAGGTGGTGGAGCAGCACCAGGGGTTGCCAGACCATGTGTCCTTGTTATATGCAAGGCACACATCCATTCGAATTTCAAAAGATGTTTCTGTCAGTTGGCGGACACCCTTGCACCCATGTCGTGCAGGTTAAGCTGAAGATCAAAACAGACCTTGTGTACCAATCTGACCGCAGTGTCTGGTGATTCAGATTCCCTCAGGTGCTTTAAATCCAGGTCAGTAATGTATGGATGGTGATTGGCCTTGTCTTTCCTGGCTTTTCTGAAAATTTTCATGGCTCTCAGGAAGACATTTTTCTAAACTCACTGCCAACAGAGATGTTAAAACTTCTGCTGTTAAAAAAGTTCATTTAGTCCAGCTCTCAGCGTTATGAAACTGGAAACTGAATTATACTGGCTGCCAGCTGAACTTGCACTGCTACAAAATTCTGGACTTGTTTCCTTAAAACTAGTGTTCTTTTTTTTTGAGCCAGTCTTTAAATACATTAATAATCCATGTCGTTTTTTTTTTTTATTTTTTATTTAATTTAGCTGTGCCTCATTTACCCTTTTGTGTCGACTATTGACTGTTACTGTAGAACTTGCTTTTTTTTCAGGTGGACTACTGCCACCACTGAGAATGTTTGTGCTGTATCAGGTCTCTGGAGTTTCATCTCCAAATATATTGAAGAAAATCGGTGGGAAGTCACTCATTTTGTGGCAGTGGTATTACAACAAATAAATAAAATGTCAGTTTGTCTTAGAATTTTGTGATGGAATTTATAATATGGCAGCTCATTAGTATGCAAGCTGTGCGTATACACTTTTTTCCCAGCACGGTCATGTAATGCTGGTAAACCAACAAGAGGTTGTTATTTTTCCAGGCTGTCAACAATATATAAGGTATATATATATATATATACAGTGACTTGCAAAAAGTATTCAGACCCCCCTGACCAAACGTTTTCATAGTCTGGGGACGGTTTCTTTCATATTACTAATGTGTACCATGTGCCTGACCGTTAAGAAAGAGTATAATGAAGTAATACAAATGGTACATTGAAATTTCGTTCTGTTTGATATTTTATTTTTAAACACTGAAACTCAGAATCAATTATTGTAAGGTGACATTGGTTTTATGTTGGGAAATATTTTTAAGAAAAATAAAAAACTGAAATATCTTGCTTGCATAAGTATTCAACCCCTGTGCTGTGGAAGCTCCCAGTTTGCACCGATGAAAGAAATTGCCCTCATGAGGACACAATTACCTTACATTGGCCTCCACCTGTGAACCATTAAAGTTTCTGTCACATTTTCTGTATAAAAACCCCACTGTTGAAGGATCATTGGTAAGGCTGTGAATCTGAAGGAAAATGAAAACCAAAGAGCATTCTACAGAAGTTAGAGATAAAGTAATACAAATGCATAGATTAGGGAAAGGGTACAAAATAATATCCAAGTGTTTGGATATCCCAGTGAGCACAGTTGGATCAATAATCAAGAAATGGAAGCTGCATCACACCACCCAGGCACTTCCAAGAAAAGGCTGTCCCTCAAAACTCAGCGCTCAAACAAGGAGGAGACTTGTGAGAAGCCACAGAGAGGCCAAAAATCACTTTGAAGGAGCTACAGAGTTCAGTGACTGGGAGTGGAGTAATGGTGCACCAGTCAACCATATCAAGAGCTCTGCATAACACTGGCCTGTATGGGAGGGTGGCAAGAAAGAAGCAGTTACTCAAAAAGTACCATCTGAAAGCATGTCTGGAGTTTGCCAGAAAGCATGAGAGTGACCCAGCTGCGATGTGGGAAAAGGTTTTGTGGTCAGATGAGACCAAGATAGAGCTTTTTGGCCAAAACTCAAAGCACTATGTGTGGCGCAAACCTAACACTGCCCATGCCTCAAGACACACCATCCCTACAGTGAAGTACGGTGGTGGCAGCATCATACTTTGGGGATGCTTCTCATCAGCAGGGACTGGGTATCTTGTTACAATTGAAGGAAGAATGGATGGAGCAAAATACAGGAAAATACTGCAAGAGATTCAGTCTGCTAAAAAAATTAAGCTTGGGAGGAAATTCACTTTTCAGCAGGACAATGATCCCAAGCACAAGGCCAAAGCAACATTGGAGTGGCTCAAGAACAAAAAGGTGAATGTCCTACAGTGGCCCAGTCAAAGTCCTGATCTCAATCCCATTGAGAATCTGTGGCACTATTTGAAAATTGAGGTCCACAAGCGTCGTCCAACCAACCTGAACAACCTGGAGCAAATCTGTCAAGAAGAATGGGCCGAAATCACTCTGACACTGTGTGCAAAGCTGGTACATACTTACCCCAAAAAACTTAAAGCTGTTATTGCTGCGAAAGGTGGCTCTACCAAATATTTATGTGTGGGGGTTGAATACTTATGCAAGCAAGCTATTTCAGTTTTTTATTTTTCTTAAAAATATTTCCCAACATAAAACCAATGTCACCTTACAATAATTGATTTTGAGTTTAAGTGTTTTAAAATAAAATATCAAACAGAACGAAATTTCAATGTATCATTTGTAATTCAGTAATATGAGAGAATTGGTCAGGGGTTTGAATACTTTTGCAAGGCACTATATATATATATATATATATATATATATATATATATATATATATTTTTAAATTACATGTCATTTAGGCTGCTTGCCTCCAATGGCGGTGCATTAGTAGCGATGTGAGAATGAGGAGTAAGCGGTGTGTGAGGAGCGGCGTGTGTAGAGCAAGCTGCTGCGTTCGGACTGTTCTAAGTAAATAAGTCTGCCTAATTAGAACCAGGCCTGTTAACAAAGTATAGAGTGTTTCAGGACTGTGTTGCTTTGTGAAGCGGTCTGTGTTACTGCTGGGTGGCGATGCAGATCTCAAGATTAAATATTTTCTCGAAATGCACTGCAGCACAGATGTTATTTTTTTTATATTACATGGATTTAAAAACTATGATTAAATACCGTATTTACTCAAATTGAAGTCACCCCAAATTCAAGTCGCACCCCCAAATACAAAGACCAAAAAAAAAAAAAAAAACGTTGAATGCAAGTCGCATTTAACCCTTAATGAAAAAAACAAAACAATAATTAACGCTTACTTTTTAATTTCTAGGTGCCAGCAGGGACCACTGTATTAACGTAGATTAAAGTATCAGAGTATGTCCCTGTGGCAGAGCGGGGCTCTGCCCTTTTTGAATTGGCAGGGATGGACTTGGTTTCCCCTACCTGCCTGGGTTTGTTGTGTTCGGGTGGCTGGGGTTGATTGGTTGATTGGGTTGATTGGCGGTCGGTCGGCGCCCAGCCACCTGGCGTGGGGGAGGGGGGGGCCTCTGCTTCTCATTTGGAGGAGGGAGTTGAGGAAGCAGGTTGGTGGTTTGTTGTGGTATTTTTTAAAGTTTGAAAGTTTTGAATCCAGTGAAGGCATTGCCCAGCCTGGAAACCTTTATTTTTGTGAATTTTGTTTTTTGTTTTATTTGTGTTTAAAGATTTTTTGTTTTGCCCTTGTGCACCTGTATTTTTGTTTATTTATAATAAAATTAGTTTTTTTTTTTAACTGCAGACTGTTTCTGGGCCTCTATCCACTCGCCAGCCTGCCACATTTGGTGTGAGAAGCGGGATAGCGCCACCTAGAGACTCAGAGCAGTATTTTTTTTTGAATTTTTGAGATAATTTTTTATTTTTTTTTTAAATGGGAAAGAATAGCAGACAGCAGCAAAGGCAGGAAAAGCAGCAGCAGCTGAAGAAATGTAAGCTGCTGCAGCCACCGCTGGAGGATCCGGCCAGCCTCTTCCCCTGGTGTTCCTGGTGCGGGAAGGAGGACCATCATTGGCGGTCCTGCCCAGATGTGCCACCGGTAAACTGGTGTGGCCGGTGTGAGGAGGACGGCCACAATTGGGCAGGATGCCCCTACAACCATGCCCAGGAAGAGGTGCAGTATTCACCCTGGGCATCAGGGGCCACCCCACCACCTCCAGCACCACCACCTTCACCACCGTCCCAGGAGATCTGGGACTGGTTGATGCACCCTGAGGCAGACGTCGTCCACGATCTCCCCATAGTTATCAACACGCTGTGGCGTCGAGATGGGGAGAGGTGGGAACAGTGGGAGGAACAACACCACCCGACGTCCTTCCCAGAGGTTGCCCTCATGGTGGTTAATTACCTGGCGGTAGACATGGGAGATGCCCCAGTCACTCCAATAAAGAGGGTGGAGCCGCCTTCCCGAGAGCCAGAGAGGGGTGAGCTGCCTTTCCCAGAGCCAGAGAGGTAGAAGGAGCCACCACCGTCCCCAGAGCCAGAGAGGGAGGAGGTGCCGTCGTCCCCAGAGCCAGATAGGGGTGAGCCGCTTTCCCGAGAGCCAGAGAGGGGTGAGGAGCTGCCGTCACTCCCAGAGCCAGAGAGGGGTGAGGAGCTGCCGTCGCTCCCAGAGCCAGAGAGGGAGGAGGAGCTGCCGTTGTCCCCAGAACCCGAGAGGGAGGAGGAGCTGCCGTCGTCCCCAGAGCCCGAGAGGGAGGAGGAGCTGCCGTCGTCCCCAGAGTCTGAGAGGGAGGAGGAGCTGCCATTGTCCCCAGAGCCCGAGAGGGAGGAGCCGCCGATCCCAGAGCCCGAGAGGGAGGAGCCGCCGCTCCCAGAACCCGAGAGGGAGGAGCCGCCGCTCCCAGAGCCCAGAGGGGAGGAGCCGCCACTCTCAGAGCCCAGAGGGGAGGAGCCACCGCTGCCAGAGCCAGAGAGGGAGGAGCCGCCGCTCTCAGAGCCCAGAGGGGAGGAGCCGACACTCTTAGAGCCCAGAGGGGAGAAGCTATGGCCCAAGGATGCCTGCCTTGCACCGCCCAAGGATGCCTGCCTTACACTGCCCAGGGATGACACGCCCTCTCCGCTCAGGGATGACTCATTTGGATCGCCTGGGGTTGCCTGCTGCTCCGCATCGCCTGGGGTTGCCTGCTGCTCCGCATCACCTGGGGTTGCCTGCTGCTCCGCATCGCTTGGGACTGCTGGTGTCTCCTTTTTGTTTTCTAGGGTTGCCGAGGATCCGCCACCATCGCCGCCTCCGCCACCAGAGGGAGCCGGGCCGCCGTCGCCGCCTCCGCCACCAGAGGGAGCCGGACCGCCATCGCCGTACTACCTTGGAGATCCGGGGCCCCCTCAACCAAAGAAGGCTTGGGGGCTCCGACATCAACCCCGCCCACCACCACCCACCATAACAACCCACCCAAGGGACATAATTGGACTCTTGGGGGGAGGGGGGTGGGGGGGAAGGGGGGAGTTGGCCGATTGCAGCCGGTGTACGTTGTACATGGGGGGAGGTGTGTGGCAGAGTGGGGCTCTGCCCTTTTTGAATTGGCGGGGATGGGGTTGGTTTCCCCTACCTGCCTGGGTTTGTTGTGTTCGGGTGGCTGGGGTTGATTGGTTGTTTGGGTTGATTGGCGGTTGGTCGGCACCCAGCCACCTGGCGTGGGGGGGGGCCTCTGCTTCTCATTTGGAGGAGGGAGTTGAGGAAGCAGGTTGGTGGTTTGTTGTGGTATTTTTTAAAGTTTGAAAGTTTTGAATCCATTGAAGGCATTGCCCAGCCTGGAAACCTTTATTTTTGTGAATTTTGTTTTTTTGTTTTATTTGTGTTTAAAGATTTTTTTTGTTTTGCACCTTGTGCACCTGTATTTTTGTTTATTTATAATAAAATTAGTTTTTATTATAGACAGAGAGTAGGCTTCCACAACACTACAGAGTCCCAGGTTCATACTCAATGAAATATTTTTTTTGTTATACAGAAAATTGTATTTGCCAGGTGTGTGGATTACACTGATCATAGCTAGATTCACACTTTGGCCCATACTATGACCTTCTCTGTCAATTCAGATGAGTTTGAGCAAAAAAGTCCATATGTCACCTATTTCACATTACAATCTGATTTATATTTTATTAAACTACACTATATATATATTCTATATATATATATGTGCTGTAACTGTAAGAAATTTACAATCATAAAGCTTGTTTTGATTTTGAATCTTGACATCTGTGACATCACTAGGGGAAAACAGGAACCATAAACCATACACACGCATGCATATGTCTATGGCATAAACAAAACGCTCATACATACAGGCCTATTTCGTGATGGTCCAACAATGTCAAAAATACATTTCACCTCAGACAGGCGCAAGGGAAGGCATTGCATGAAAACAAAGTACTGTATTCTGTGAAAGTAAAATCAACGAGCTTGTCAGTGCACAATGCAATGATCACTTCATACAACACGGAACATGCAGACTAAAGCTTTTGTTTGTTGGTTTCTGGCAGGTACAAATTACATTTTTTCTCTTTTGTAAGACACTGGTACACAAGTTCACAATCTCACGCAGCCCTTTACAAAGACAGCTGTTCACAAAGACAATCATCAAGTAAGTGGCCATTGATTAATTTCCTCTGACAACAGCGGAACCATTTAGAAACTTTTTTTTTTTTTTTTTTTTTTTTAGCCTTAATTAAACAATTCTGTATTTTTATATACAAAATACTGTTTTAAATAGCTGTATCTATAAGACACTTCATACAAAAAATGATTACCAGAGGTTTTTTTTTTTACCCTGTGCACTAGTGTTCAATACTGCTAGGCTATCCACTGCGCATAATCAGTTTTCTGCGTGCTGCATTTGCTTTTTCAGACGTCAGATATTGTTATTATTATCATTATTATTATTATTACTATTATTAGTCGTAGTAGTGATCATAGTCATAGTATAGAATATGCCGTTATCAAATAAAATCTGTGGCCCAAAACTACCCAAAGAAAATAAGCACAGCCTTCATATTGCTGACTTAATAAAAAACAGTAACGTCAGAGTGCTATAAACCAGTATTGCATGTTCAAGATTTCTGATGCAGAAAACAAAAGAATTAATCCGCTCATCCAGATTTTTTAGGTAAGCTTTCAATATTCAATTTTATCTTTAAGGTAATGTTCATATGCACATTACTGGGTAAGGGCGTCTGCCAAGAAATAATAATAATAATAATAATAATAATAATAATAATAATAATAATAATAATAATAATAATAATAATTAGGTGCAGTTCACAAGGAGGTTTGCCCTATTTAATTTCACTAAATCGGGGAAAGCATAAGTGTGTATTTCACGAATTAAGTTGAAGAGCTATACGTGACCATGCAAGTCATCTCGGCCCTGTAATATAAACAATGCTTTATTATTTGAGTGGATGGGAAACAGTAAACATAATTTGCAAGATATAAATGATACAACAAACCAACACTTTTATTTTTTTTATTTTTATTTTGCCATAAATGAACAGCTAGCCAGGGTTAAATGTATACAAGAATTCAGACCTGAAGACAAGGGGGCGTGTTGCTCGCATTCCTCATGCCAGTGTGGTTATTTTCTCCTGCTGGAGGTTCAAAACAGTTTGGAATCGGGCCTCAAACCGCTTATTCTTCCTCCTCACAGTTTCTTTCATTGCACACCACACTCCCGCTGTCCTTATTGTAATACAGACTACTGAAAACATCTGAGAAATTCGTAATGATCACTTTCACAGTCTGAAGCCATGTATATATATATCTCTTATCTGTTCCGGTATGTGTTCCCCTAGTGACATCATGCCAACTTCGTTCATCATCAGTACTTGTCGGTATTTTCCTAAATTATTGATAGTTTTACGTCTTTCAGTGCTCTAAAATTTATCATGGAGATTAAATTTCTTGCTTATTATGAAAGTAAGTACGACCCCAAAGCCAAAAAATTATTTTCTATATAAGATATGGACTTTAACACCTAGCTAACACTGATGCTCGAAAAACTTTTATTAGCCTACAAAAAAAATGTAAACATACAAGAAAACCAAATTTTGACTTTGTCTTATCTCGATCTTACCTCTAACCGGTAAAAAACCCGCTGCTGTGGAAACTACTCTTTCTCCTTGCGTTGATGTCTCCTAGCAACATTGCTGTTGGGGTGAGGACTTTCTTCAGAAGCTCTGATCACTGTCCAGCTGGGGATCAGGATTGTTGTTTAATAAAGAGCTACATTTCTTTGAGCAACTTGCCTTGGCTTTTCTTTACAGACTCGGTAGGTGGTGTCTTTTTAAACAATACAATACTATTCTGTTTACATGCATTACAAAAACATGGCAGTAAGCAGCCTATGGCAAGGTACGTTCTATTCTGAGTAGTACTGATAGAGATCTTGAACAACATATTTCATCATATTTTTTTAAATCTCGCAGTTTATGATGTCACTGAAACCCTCGATTAAATGTTTGCTCGTAATGCACAGCAACCCATATATTATTCAATATATCTAAGAAAAATAGGTAAAATGAAGATAGAACAGAATGCATTGTACAGAAGACGTTTACATTTAACAAAAGCAATGTTATTTTGATTCATGTACCTTTGCATGTATAGACGTTATCCTTGGGTACTCTCTGCTGCAGCAAACCACAATTCAACTCCTGCTACTTATTTTTTTGTTTCATATTGGGGAGTACAATAAAGTATTACAGTAGTGTAATCCATACAATATTCCCCAAGTTTTTCAATTTTTTATCCTCCCTCCCTATCCGCCCTCTCCTTCCCTCCCCACCCACCCTCTCTCCTCCCTCCCACGGAGCATCACCTCTCCCTCCCTCCCAAGTGGCTATACTTCCCCTGTCTCAGGTCTCAGCTAGTGTGAATTCAGGGAGATAATTCAGACCGAGTCTAACAAAGATTTAATGAGGATAGCAGCATCCTGCCAAGCCTGCACCGTCCCCTCCCGGGCACCATGGATTCGAGCAGTAGAGAGCTGCAGGTAAATAATATCCAAGTGCAAGGTTCCATTGGTGCTGAGAAAGGGAGTGGGGAAGCCATCAGCACAACACTATCAACTTTTTTGCTGTGTACCAGTTTACACAATAGTGTTCAATGGAACTGCGTCTGTGTTTACAACACAGCTCCTGGATGCAGGCACAGTCCCGTACGCTCCTCCATAGAGCACAATGCAGCCATCATACCAGAAGTAGTGTTATATTTTCATTTTAGGTAGTATTAGAAACAATGATTTAGGTTGTATAGTTTTGTGTGTATATATACCCATTTACACCTGTACAAAGTTATATGTGCATACCTGTTTCTTTTGAAATGTGTATTTTATTTTATTTTTTCACTGGTTGTAGTTGTGCTGTATATGTGCTCGTTTTAAAAATAAAGCCTTTAATGTTTAATTTTGCATTTAAATATGGTGTTTCTGCGATGCAAATGTTAGACATGATGTTCATGAATAAACTTTTTCAGTTGTATCCTTTCATTTTCATAAAGAAGCAGTTTAAAAATGTATGGGTCAAAGTGACCCACGTGGAGGTTCTAGGTAGTTTGAAAATCCAGCAGTTCTAGTGTTAATGAAACCAGTTTGGTCATGATGTATTAACGTCAAGTGGATCTCAAGGCGACATGATAGCTCCTTGAAGTATAATTTGGCGTCTGAATAAATAAGAGATAGGGGACAATTTCTCAAGTAGAGCGTAGGGTTTTTATCTTTTTTTTCAGTAATAGGGAAATGACAGCTGTGTTTACACCTCTATGGAAAGAGCCTCTCTCGATACGGTCTGCATCATGTCTAATAAAAAAGGGACCCAACTGGTCCCAAAAAGTCAAGAAAAACTCAGTTGGGATGCCATCGATACCGGGGCACTTGCCTTTATTCATGTCCCAGAGTGTCTCTTCTAATCCTATCAGTGACAGCGGGGCTGCAAGGTGTCGGATAGACGTGGAAGCTGGAGATTCTGAAGGAAACGCAAACAATTGTCTCTGTCATATAAAGCTGGGAGCAGAAGGAGCAAAGCTCAACGTTTAATTGGGAGGGGTCAGATAGCATATCCCCATATGGACTTAATAGTAATGTTAGCAAAATGCTAATTTGTGCGTAGTCTCAGCGTGAGTAAATGAGAGGGTCTACTACCATTAAAATAATAGTTTTAATATAATAGTGTCCTATGCCCTATGTCTTAATAGTAGGTTAAGTTATTTTCTGAACAAATTAATTTTGAACGATGTGGAATCAGTGAGAGCATTTTGATGGGCATGTTCCAGAAAAGCCATTTTGGTCTCCAGCTTTGAGATTTCTCTAGTCATGACTTATTAAGCTTGGATCCCACAATATGCGAGGACCGTCAACAGAGCAGCGGTTAAAAGTAAGGAATTCCCCTAGTTTAGACTGAAAAGACATGCGGAAGGAGTTACTCTGCAATAGTGAGATATTAAAGCATCCACTAGGGGCACGAGTCAGGGTGTCAGTCAGAATTACTCTACAAAGGTTTGCACGGTGGTCAGAGAGGCTCATGGGTAGAAGCTTGGCAGTCTTTACTTCAGAGAAGAGAGACTGCGTTGCAAGGATATAATCAATCCTGGAGAATGATTTATGTCAGTTAAAAAAAAGAGTACTCCCTAGCCAAGGGATTAATCACACGCCAAATGTCAACAACACCTGTATCTGAGACGAGTTTTAACTCCCGCTATTTATTTGAACAATGTCCCATGACTCTCGCAATACTAGAGATCTTGTTAAGAAGATGCAACAAATATTTAAATTAGTATATTGCGTCTCTTTTCATATTTTCTCTTCGTACATACCACAAAATGTATACTTTGCAAATTGCTGTATGTTTGCACTGCGATTGGCCCATCTTAGTACCACCTTAGGGTTTGATATGACTGTATTGAAAAAGTGGAATACCAGCGCTGTATAATGAATATGAATTTAAAGACAAACATCTTTAGGTATCGGATATGCAGTTGTGAATGTGAGTGCCAATACAGTACTGTGCATTCCACTGTTCGGTCTATGGTAAAATTTTGACAAAACTTGATATGGAACTATTTTAAAAGAAGGTCTGCTTGGGACGTTTCCAGTAATGTAAGCACTGCTATGACTGGCTATAGGTGGGCACACAGGGCAGACTCAAGTATTGTGATTGGATGCATCCAGCCAGGGGAGTGATCAAGTACAGTAGAGGTTCTGAATCACATATTCGTACAATAGGTGTTATGTAGTGATGGAAACACTAATTAAACAGTTAAGTCAAGTTGAAAAATTCTCATTGCATTTTTAGTGCCTACACTGGGTGAGCTGGTAAAACCTGACATTTTTAGCCTAATGCTAAATGAAGCGTGCAGAAAATGATTTGATAATTACTTATTTAAACCATGACTGAAAGTGCAGTTGTTTAGAAATGCATGCAGGAATAAAGAACAAAATGCTCTTAATAGCATCCGAGTGGAGCAGTGCAATTCTTTCCCTTCACTTCAATTTAACTTAACACTGATTGCATTGAGCTTTTCTCTATACCAGTAAATGCCTCTGCCAAGTTTGTTTGGAGAATCCTTGTTTTTTATCCATAATCTGTGCTTCCTGTTTTCAGGACAATCATATGACTGTGACACTGTTGGAGCTACCTGCTTCTGTAATATAACAATACAACTCAGTACACCTCAAAACAGTTGTAAACATTTCTAAAATAAATAAAAAAAAACACAAATCTGTTATCTTTAATTAATAACCCAGCGTGTTTTCTTTTACCATGTTCACAAATGTTTGCTATAATTATTGCTATAATTATATCCGTAGACCCTCAGCTCAGAATAACCCTAACCAAGCTGTGTTTCCTAGTACAACATGCTTCAATGAAACTCACTCCCCTTTGTTCTCAATAGTATATCCTTAGTTCTCAGGAGTATGTGCCTGCCAACAGGTATTCATGGATCATGTCACAACCCCTAACAGCGAAACTGAGGGCAAAACAAAATATTCTAATGCCATATTGCAAAAAATATAGACTTGCACTAAAAAAAACAACATCCTTGTCTTTTTTTGCAAGTCACGCTACTCTATACAAAAGTACAATCAATACTACAGTACACACATGTACTGTACACAGTACCGCTGAATTATGATACTCTCAATAACTGGTACTAAAGAAAATTTTGCAAGTTTAATCACTATTGGCAACTCTCACTATACATGTACAAGTGACACAGGGAGGGATAAAAAATGTTTTATAAACATTTTTTTGTTATACATAGAATAAACAGGAAATACAAATACTGCCATTTCCTGCATATGCCTATAAATAGTGGTTCTGGATTTAGGGTTCAAAATGCAGTACTGGTATAAATTGCTCAACATTTAGAAGACTGGTTGTGAGGCAAATTTTAACAAGTACCTATTTTCCATATACCACTCTGCTTTTCAACAGCTTTCCTATTTCTGCAACACATTTTTAAAAGTGACATAACATTTAGAATGCTGAAACAGCATAAAAAAAACACAACAGAAAGTAACACATACTTCGACTGTGAATACAAAATTGACATGCCTACTGTATTCATGTCCCCAGATTCTGATGCTCTCATTAACATCATATATAACAAATGGATAAGGGTTTCTGAAAATATAAGTAAACATGTAGGTCAGCTTACAGTAAGTACGTATGGGTGCCTCAGTGACATGCTGTATAGACAAACAGACAGACAGGCGCCTCCAGAACTGTATATACCTGTCAGCAAGAACAGACATCTCATAAATATTTAGTACAATTAATCAGTATTTACTTCTCTTTCTATAGCTAGAAGCCCTGATTCTGATTCCATCTGTCCCATTGACTAGAGTTTATAATAGTAATGATTATTCCTATTAAATACAACACATACTGTTTTCTAATGACAATAACTGACAATAATGAAACAAACCAAGATAAATAGCATATTCTTTTCGGATTGTATTTGTTATATGACTTCTACAGTAAAGCTAATGATAGATAGTATTACTATGTTTCTAGTAATCATAAAAATGAATCATATTTATATAATTTATGCATTAAATATTAGTCTTCATAAAGATTTTATAAAGCACTGCCTGAAGCTGTGGTACATTTAGAAGCTTAGGCTGAAACTCGGGAGACGGATTACAGAATGATTGTTCTGTCATTAGGATTATTGAATAATTGTTCTCTCATCAGATCACTTCCTCGTATGTTGTTTAAATCTCAAGTAAACTCACACATGCGTTGCCGTCGCAATCCCAGTTGTAATCCTGAAACTGGGCTACATGCTAGAGGTTGTGTCTTGTACAATAAGTAACACTATACACTATACACAGGGTCACTTTCATTTTTCACGTTTTCTTTAAAAGCACAGAGAAGTTAACAGTTTTAATATCTACAGCAACATAGATTTGTTTATGTCTGGGTCATTACCTGAGTTTCGACTGTAATACCCTCGACAGTGGTCATTGCCTGAGTTTGGTTTATAACAGCAGTAATACCTGAGTTTCACCATGTAAACATGAACCAGTACCTTATTAGGTATCAGTCATTCTGATATCTATTCAACCAAACAGCAGAATATTGCTAGTATACTCAGAGGTTTCTTCCCACAAGGGGGAGGGGTTCGTCTCTGTTGAGCGGTGAGATTAGTCCATAATTATAGATATATATATATATATATATATATATATATATATATATATATATACACACACACACACACACACTGTATATATATATATATATATATATATATATATATATATATATATATATATATATATATATATATATATACACTGTATATATATATATATATATATATATATATATATAGTGAGCAGGGAGAGAGTTAAATTCGTCTCTCCCAAAAAAACATGTGCGTATGCACGTTTTGTTTAATTGTGTAATTATTATTTTATTGTTAATTATCCGCTGCACCTGGTAGTTATTGTAAATTAGAACCAGGTGCAGGGTTTTTAAAGGGTGCAGTCAGTCCGCACTGAGTGGCTGAGTAGAAGGAAGCAGGAGGTGTAGCCAGCTGCTGAGCCTGTGTGTTCCTTTTGTTTTGGTAAACTGTGTGTTTTTAGCCGGTAAACAGCTTAGCTGTACAGTTTATTTAGACAAGGTTTCTGAAAAGTGTATAGTCAGTGCTTTATTTTGTTTGTTTATTTTTGTTTATTAAAAAATAGCACATCTGCTCTTTAAACTCCATTTTCTGTGTGCTGGGTCTCATTTTAAAGGGGCAACTCAGTGAGTGATGTCCTGTTTACATTATACCTTTGGAGGGTTTGGGTCTACTTTTTTTATTCCTCCACTTAAGTAGAGTTGGTGGATCCGCTCAGTCTTCGGCTTTTGGGGGGAAGGACGTGGCCTTGTCATGGTTCACCCTGCTGACCTGGCATCGCCAGACCCATTCCTCTTTCAGAGGGTGGGGGCTGCTTCTTCTCCCCTCAACAGGCAGGACCAGCAGCAAATAGCCCATAATCACTTCTCACCATACACATACACAGTCATGATCCTGACATTGAATAAATGTGGATGTTTCTTCTGAACATATTTTTTTTACTTTTATATGTGTATGTCATAAGTGTTGTAAGTGTGTATGAGCACACATACCGAAGATAGTAGGCCTTTACTTTTTGAGTGGACCGGTTCAAAATGATATTGTCAATTTATCGAAGACTCTAGGCTCCACAATTTTTACTACGGGACCTATAATATATTTTTTCATGATATGTTAGGATATATGTTGTTCTTAGTAAAGTAACGTTAAACATTAGACATAAGACACAAACTGTCTTCTATGAATTGACCTTAAATTAATTAGTTTTTATTTTACCTTAAAATTATATTTCTATTTGACTGGACAGCTACATTTTCAGTCGAGATTTGTTTCAGTCTTTCTGAGGGGTTCCTGAACATATTGAACTTATTTTATTATACCAAAAAAATAAGGGTATAAATATTAGTATTGGGTTACTTTGCTGAGTTATCTTTCCTCAACCTGTATGCAGGTCTACAATGTTGAAAGATTTGATTGGTGAAATGGGTAACATAAAGTTGTACTGATAACCATCACAGAGGGCTTCTTTTTTCTAACTACCTTTGTCTTTCAATTGTATATCATTCCCTAGGATAGTACCCCCAGGGTTAGTTTACTGAACACCTTATTTGCATCACAAAAACACAATACAAATACAGTCGAAAGAGGTCTGCTAAATATCAGGTTTCTATCCTATTACAACTACTGTAACCAGAAATTGCTCACAGTGGATGCATAGAACAAGCAAATGCAGGGACATAGTTTTAAAATGAACACATGTCCTAATCCTTGTTGGAGGCTTGTGCATATTTTACTACTTAGATTTGGGATCTTTATAAACGTAACAGTGGCACAATCCCTACTTTAGAGCTAATAACGTTTTCAAAAAACAAGTCTCCTTCTTTGTTACTGTAACTTGCATCCCTAATGTGGCCCTTTGTTTATACAGGAGAGAGTTAATTATCCAAACTAATTGGGACCATTACTGGTTGTCTAATCGATTTGTATGGATAATCGAACAGGTATTAATAACAATTACTGTACCTTTTAATAATGTATAGAATAAAGTTAACACACACAAGTACCTATTGATGATGTCTAGCTAGTAACATGTTCTACCCCATTAAGCATGCACAATTACAAAATTTGAAAATCATCAAAGAATACATGTTTTAATTTGCTTAACTGCAACAATTTAAGCACACAATGCTCCATCTAAGGTTTTGGTGGTAACTGAATAATTCTGTAACTTTCATTTGCTTCCGTCTGCTCGTCTTTTTTTTGGCAGCAAATCTCATAGCTGTTTTAGCAACAGAAGCTGTGTGCTCAATACACCACACGTAATTCATCACCTGATTGCAGGTGTGTTCAGTTCATTAGACAGTACGGTTGATCAAAGATCAGATAATTGACTCTCTACTGTACAACTAATTTGGTCTTTCTATCTCCAGCAGTTATACTGGCCCATCAGTCTATCAACTGGAATTTGGAAACGTATCATTCAAGCAAACTGTTGCTCAGGCATGTTAAAGTTCATAAAGAAATACAGGCTATTGGAAGCAGAATCTATATATATATATATATATATATATATATATATATATATATATATATATATATATATATATACATACCGTAGTACTTCAAGGTGGCGCCGCCCTTGTATTAAAGATGCCCTCGTATTGACACCGCAGTCATATATCAGCTTTATAATAGAGGCCACCCTCGAATAAACGCTGCTATCAATAAAGAAACATGAAGGTATTTTTTTTCTTCCCCTACTAAAAAAAAAACACACACAGTAAACAAATAAAAGCGCAACACTGACTATGTACATGTAACGCCCCCGAAGAGACGGGAGCCTCAATCTAGCATATAATTTACAAACTAATGTACACATACATAGTAAGCAAGTTTAATTTTATGGTACAGTTCTGAAAGAAAATTCAAGACAAACTACGTACAGAACAACTGTCCTTCTGAAGTTATCTGTGGTTTTGTTTTGTTTTCAGTTCAATTGTAATTCCCATACTCAATCTCAATAAAGAGCCATTTTGTTTAATGCATGGTGCATAACAGCCACAATTTGTTTTAAAGTGTAACTCTGAGACATTCAAATTTTTGAAATAATAATACAAATATATGCTCTATTATTAGAATGCTAATTTAAGGGCCTATCTGTGCATGTACGTAATACTACAAAATGACCACGTTTTGTAGGAAAAACTTAGTAATAGACTGTGTCATTACAGTTTTCTCTGTTAAAGTGTGCATTGTTTCAATTGACAGCCGTAAGAAAACGGGGAAGAAAAAATATCACTGACCTAAAGAAATATTCCTTTTGGTATGCTCCAGGGCATTCCTCATATAAAGGACCATTACTGAGTGTGACACAGATGCTGGTTCCATGGCCCAACAGTGTGCCTGTGGAAATGCAATGTTATTGACTCAGCCCCCTGCCCTCAAGTTCAAGTGAAGAGAAAGCAGTGAGCTCTTGAATGGAGAGTACTTTCAATACTGATGACTATGGCATGTTGGCCCTTAGGAAGAAAGGGACAGTATCTGTTCCATACATTTACAGGTTTTTCATTTTGATTGCACTTACACACATATTATAAATTAGTCACACCAACCTTATCCATGCATCATGGAAAGCTTACACAGGTAGCACCTCCATTTGTGCTACAGCTACAGGAAGCCTTGTTTGCAAATTAGACTGTTATAAAACAGTGCCTTGGTATGCTACTTAAAAACTATAATAAACCAAGTCAAGCAGACAAACGTTTCAGCTGGTGCCGTCATCGGTGTACTAAAACACAAGCCTATTTTTAAAAGGAAGCGCCATTCCTATTCCCTTGGGAACGATCCCCAGCATCATACACTGGTTATGTGAAACGCCAAGCTGACAAAGCTTCTACTGAGCTGTCTGTACTGCAAGCAATGGCCAACCAGAGATAAGACAGTACGAGTTAAGTGAGTTAAGTAGTACTGCTGAGACTGCTTCTCAAAAGCCTAAAACTACTTCATTAGAAAACGCTTCAGACAATTCAAACGTTATCTGAATCTGACTAAAATTGCACATTTTCTGCAACAATATAAAGAAAATAATTGACTGTTTTTGTATGCATTCTAATCAAATCCCTGATATAAAATACAGTGGTGACCTACAGGGAAGATTCCACCATTGATTGTTGAAACTGTATCTATTAGCATATTTCCCATGAGGAGCTATGAGAGACACATGTTTTTCTCTGAAGTTGCTCTACCCTTGCTTAGTGGAATTGTGCATCATTAGGAATTGCACTTAAACTACAGACATACAAAAAGGGATTACCTACATGCATCTCTTCATTGCAAGCACACCTGCTGCTTCATTGGCCACACTTCTTTAACATAAGAATATATATTTCCTGAAAACCGCTATCTCATCGAAACCCACCCATTGCATTAACATCATCTCTTAAGTTTAAGCAACTTAAAATGTACTTTCAATTTAAAAAACCCAATACAATAACCATACAAATAGTTAGGAGTGAATAATACTGTCAATTAACAAAGCATAACATGTCCCTCTGATGTTTACACATTTTAGTCACTGATGATGAATCACCTGGCTTCAATACATAACTGTGTTCATAATTTTTGCAAGCAAAAATCCACAACATGTACACATTCTTCCACTAAGGCCGCTAATTTGTAATGTATTTATGCATGTGTTTTTAGTTTAATGACTCACAGTCCACTGGGAAGAATAGCTTCAGCTACAGGTCCTACACAAATGCACCTGGCTAATATGTACTGTACTAACATATTACAATTCTTATACACCTTTTTAGCAAGAAAAACTAGTTCAGTATGCCTCTTTCATACTCATACGCGTTTAAATGCTGTTTTCAGAAGGGGAATTTTAATAGAGAAAATAGAGGTCGCAATGCATTTTCACTGCTAGTTTTTTTGCCACCTAATTATACATCTTTATTTTCAACACGGGCAGGTTCATTTCTTCTACTCGCAAAGCCTTTTGTGACTTCTGCTTATTTGAAACCGCAATTGATTTTTCCAGTTCCTTAACAAGCCAATTAGTAACATTTCAATAGTCTAGACTTTCATTTAAGTGGAAAACAACGAGGCACTGCACATGTCATCGTAACAATAGGAAAAAACGGAATGAAAAATACACTCTTAGCCACTCAAGTTGAGCTTTTGCTCAATGATATTTTAGCACTTCAAACTGTTCTTTTCTGAAAAAGGTCTGGAGCCGCTTCTAAATATAATATACGGAAGGATATAACCGAAAAAATAAATGCAACCCCTTCCATAAAAAGGTCAAATAAAGAAGCTAAAAACAGATTCTGGGACCTAAAGTGCAGAATAGCAGTTGTGATGTATAGTTTACCCTCTAGTCTCTGTAAATCACTTTGGATAAAAGCATCAAGCATAAAATAATAATAATAATAATAATAATAATAATAATAATAATAATAATAATAATAATAATACAGTGTGCTTATAGAAAAAAATGCTTAATTTATTTCAATATCACAATGTATTCTCTGCTGCAATATTAATTTTCATATTCTTTCTATGCAATATCTGAATGTTTGTATGTTTATGAAAAATCACAACGAAAATGTTATATATTAACATGCGTTTGTTACATATGTTTTCTAATGGTCATGTGTTAATTATGTATTTAATATAGGCCTATTGTATAATTAGCCAGCCTCCACTTATAAGTGCCTGTTCAAATTTTCTGAACAAGATACTGTTCTCGACGATACATGAGTCGTAGCATGAGCCTGGGTACTTAGCAACTACTGTATATCCGTGATAATACATTGAGCATCACATATAACTTGCATGGTGAAAGAAGGATGATGTTTTCTGTTTCGGGAAGCAATTTCATTCCTTGAATCTGGGGATATTGCAAGATGTGTGCAACCTTTTACACCTAGCGTGTTTGGGAAGCCAGAGAACTGATAACAATTGTGTTTTGTTCTATTTTGTTACACATCCCAAACTGGAAATATTATATACTCCCTTGCCCTACGGAAAAGTGCATCTGTGACATCAGTCAGTATCTTTGACATAGAAGTCTGGCAGGTGCCTGATCTGTCCCCAGCTGTTGTCTGGATGGCACCTGTAGCATACAGGTATAGCCTGACGGCGGGCTGTTTGTGATTCTAAATCCAGCTCACACAGCTGTGTTATAATGCTTATAGTCAATCTGTATCTACGCATAACTTGTTTAGGAGTTAGATCTAGAAAAGTCTGACGGGGATGAAATATTCTGGATTTAGTGTAGGGTCATTTTTTTTCCTTCTCCCTTCCCTCTCATGCTGCAGTCGGAGAATTGGAAGGGCTTCGGTGTCCTTCATTGTCGATTACAGTTCAGTAGCCCTGTCGCAGTTTAAATAAGACACGAGAGGGGTGTGGCAGAGTGGTGAGTGGATACAGGTGAGTGCAGTACAGAGCGGTTTAATCACACAGACAACTGCTTTCAGGTGCAAGTGTGTTTTATTAATAAATGACAATGTCCAGCACCCGAAGGCAAACACCTGTAAATAATAAATGTTGGAGTGATACAGCGGCGTGTATCACTCGTATTTGTAATCCCTGGGTTTGACCCGCAACCAAAAGTCCAGGTTTTACACACACCCACACTAAACACAAAACACAAACACAAACACAAGACAGCGAGTGAAATTAGGTGTTAGTGGTGATTACAGTACTCTGTAAAATGCTGGGGTGAAAAGTTATGTCCGGGTTAATGCTGGCTTGCGCTACAGCTCCGGATCGTGTTGGTAGTCTACAAAGACAAACAAGAGTTACAGCCGACACTTAACACAAAACACTCACGGTTTCTAGTGCAGCATGGTTTTCTTTCAAGGTCAAATCCAACCATTTACAAAGGAACAGGTAACTTTGCTACGCCCCTATTTTATACCCTCGATCATGACCCCTTGGTTAACGAATGCATCCACTCCTTCAATCCGTGGATGCCACGCCATTTCCCATTCGGGTCTTTGAGTTTGGGTACCATAGCTCAGTCCCTTTTGTAGCTATCTACCCACAGGAATAAAGTGTCATGCCTTTTAGTTCAGGGTATTCTGTTCCCTTTATCTAGTACCCTTTCAGGTCAGGATGGAGATTTAACACCAAGCGTCATCCGATCTCTGTCACAAGGGGTCGTTTCTTAATTAGTGAGTGTATTTTGGTGTATAAAGTGGGCACATCAGTGTTTTGCCCCTTTTGAAAGTAAGATGTTAATTACAAAATAGAACTAATTAAGGACTTCAATTGCTTAACAGGCTGTAATGTGAATGCATTTTCATAAAGCACACACCCCGAAATGCCATAGCGCGACTGACTTATAGGACTTTTGAAAATACTGTTTGCCACCTATCTGGTGTCGCAAATGTGTTTTGCGATCTGTTTTTCACTTTGCCCCTTCTGAAAATCAGGCTGTATGTTTCATTGCATCCAGCACATATTTCTGGTGCAGTTAGTCTGGACTCCATAGTGATTTGTAGGATCCTTATCTTATCCTTTATTTGGAGTGATTTCACCCTTGCAAGGGAAGTATAGAAGCTGGTCATGTGCTGAAAGCAGTTTGTCACAATGAAATAAACAGGTTTCTGTAGATATTACTGTTATAGCTTGTAACTGCGATTGCACAATGTGACAAAGTGCTCGCCCCTGTGTATATTATCTGTTATGTTGCGTGTGGTTTGTTAAATGTTGGTGTATAGTCATTGGTACACGGGATATAAACGGGTCTGTGTAACACGAGTGTTTGAAATGTATATTTGTATTTAGGCATGGGATTGTACATCACTTCACGTACATTTAAAGTAGTTAATATGTGAGCACGAGGTTGCACATAATTAATTCACGTGCTGGGATTCAAGTGAATAATTAATTAGTAATTGAATCCCAGCGCAACAGTATATATAGATGCACATTTTACTCACTCGCGGTTGGGTGTTCGGTGAGTGGAGAATGGAAGAGAGAGTAGGAGAGTGGTAATAACAATTGCTATTGCATGCTAGTGGGACCAGCACGATACTTGTTTATTTAAAAACTCACCGTGATTTGTCTGTGTAGTTCGTTTTGTTTGTCTTTTTATTTTGGCATAGAGTGCCATGTCCTGTTTTCGTGTTTGTTAAACCTTTATTTACAATAAACCGGCGCAAGCAAGCGCCATCATCATTTCAATTCATCTGTTCTGTCTTTGTGTATTTCATTTCTTTCCTGGTTCTGACGCCGCCCACTTCAGCCGTCTCTGTGACAACAATTATTTTACGAAATAAGTAATACTGTTCACAGCTCTCACTGCATCACCCTTTGGTACCCAACTGTTGTCTACTCCCTTCACTTTTTTTTAAAACTTAAAGTACAACTGTATAGTATTAGGGTGTTATATGCAGCATTCTCTCTAAGGCTATAATGTGCACATTTTTTGCAGTAATTGGCAACAACCTTCGCACTCAGTTTACTGACTATCGCAAGTTATTATCATAAATATCAACCTCAATCGAGACTCCAGCCTCTTGAGGTAAACGTATTATTTTGAGACCATTCTTACAAAGCATTAACATAACCATATTTGTGTCTGTGTTGCAGCTGATTCTCTGATTTCCCTCTGTGAAAATGCACGTCACATTAGTACAGAGCTCGCTCGGGCACCAGCGAATCTACTGGTACAGGGCAGGCGAAGCAGGCGTGAGGCGATTCTGCCTCTAGAGAGTGCTGCTCAGTGCTGCTCATGAACTTTACAGTTTTTAATTTGTTGTATAATTAAATGCTAAAATCAGTGAAGCATAATTTTTCTGCATTATTTAGTATACAGTGCCTATAGAAATTCTACACCTCCTTTCAAAACCTTCACCTGACAATGTCCCAAAGCATACGGCTAGTCCTCTGGAATTCTTGAAGAAACCAGAAAAGCCTTTACAACCACCAGATCTCAATCCAATAGAAATGCTTTGGACTAATCTGATTGCTTATCCAATCTGTCTGAGCTGAAGGAAATACACAAGATAGAATGGGCAAAGATTTCCCTAACAAGATGTAAATATTGGTTAAAGTATCCTATCATAAATGTCTGAAATCCATAACAAAAGCAAATGGAGGACATGTGATATACAGGGCCTACAGAAAGTCTACATCCCATTTCAAAATGTTCACCTTTTGTTGCCTTATAGCCTGGAATTAAAATGCAGATGTTTTTTTTTTTTCATTTATCTGCACATCCTACCCCACAACTTAAAAAAATATTCTAGATATTTGTAGAAAAGTAATTAAAAATAAAAACAGAAATAGCTTGGTTGGATAAGTGGCCACCCCCCTTGTAATAGCAATCCTAAATTAGTTTAGGTGTAACCAATCGCCTGCAAAATCACATACAAAGTTAAGTGGCCTCCACCTGTGTTAAATTGTAGTGATTCACATGATTTCAGGATAAATTCAGCTGTTCCTGTAGGTTACCTCTGCTGGGTAGTGCATTTCAAAGCAAAGACTCAACCATGAGCACCAAGGTGCTTTCAAAAGAACTCTGGGTGTAAAAAATATCAAAGGACTTGAATATCCCTTGGAGCACGGTCAAGACGATTATTAAGGAAGGTGTATGGCACCACCAAGACCCTGCCCAGATCAGGCCGTCCCTCCAAACTGGATGAACAAGCAAGAAGGAGACTGATAAGAGAGGCTACCAAGAGTCCAATGGCAACTTTGCAAGAGCTACAGGCTTTTATGGCCAAGACTGGTCAAAGTGTGCATGTGACAACAATATTCCAAGCACTCCACAAATCTGGCCTGTATCGTAGGGTGGCAAGAAGGAAGCCATTATTCAAGAAAGCCCACCTTGAATCATGTTTGAAGTATGCAAAAAAACACTCTATAGACATGTGGCAAAAAGTTTTGTGGTGTGACGAAACTAAAATGGAACTTTTTGGCCTAACGTTATGCTTGGCGCAAAACCAACACAACACATCACCCAAAGAACACCATCCCTACTGTGAAGCATTGTGGTGGCAGTGTCATGTTATGGGGATGTTCTTCATCGGCAGGGATGGGGGCACTTGTTAGGATAGAAGGGAAAATGAATGGAGCAAAGTACAGAGAAGTCCTTGAGGAAAACCTGCTGCCCTCTGCAAGAAAGCTGAAACTGGGACGAAAGTTCACCTTTCAGCATGACAACAACCCAAAGCACACAGTCGAAGCTACACTGGAGTGGCTAAGGGACAAAAAGGTAAATGTCCTTGAGTGGCCCAGTCAGAGCCCCGACCTAAATCCAATTAAAATTTGTGGCATGACTTGAAGATTGCTGTCCATCAACGCTCCCCAAGGAACTCGACAGAGCTTGAACAGTTTTGTAAAGAAGAATGGTCAAATATTGCCAAATCTATGTGTGCAAAGTTGGTAGAGACCTATCCCAACAGACTAACAGCTGTAATTGCTGCCAAAGGTGATTCCACTAAGTATTAACTCAGGGGGGATGGAGACTTATCCAATTATGACCTTTCAGTTTTGGATTTTTAATATATATAATTTTTTTTTCTCAATAAAAACTTTGTTCCCCTTAACAGTGTGGAGTCTGGTGTGTAGATAAGTGGAAAAAATCCTCATTTAAGTCCATGAAACTCTGGGGCACTGACACAACAAAATGAGAAACACGTTCAAAGGTGTGTAAACTTTCTATAGGCACTGTAAATACTCCGGTAAACATAAGTAAAAATCACAATAATCACACTTTGACGATTTTTGTTTTATTTCCCTTTTAAAAAACAACTTTTCAGAACTCATCTCAAGCATTTTGAAACTGGTAAAAATGTAATCAGCACATTAGTCGAAAATACACATTTAAGTGTATAGTAATTGAAGAAGACGTACCATGTCCGTTATTTATTTTTTGCAAGTTTTTTCATCATGTGACTTCACTCCCTGTCTCTGCTGAAACTCAACATGGCGGCTGCACCAACGAAGAAATGTTTCAGTAAGACAGAGCTAAAAGAAATCTGATTATCTATATGAGGATGGTGCAATAGTATTCTTAAAGTTTTTCTTTAATTTGCGTGATCGTGCACAAATCAATACCATTAAATCTCACAATGCCAGCCGTAAACACGTAGAGAATAAGAAAGCAAATAAGACGGCAACAATGGCAAAGCACTGCATTCTAAGACCTAAGGTACTGCGCTCAAGACAGAGTTTTCCTGAAGTAAGCTAAATGAATTGCATATTCCATTATTGTTTAGTTTATTTCTTTCCCGCTACCTGCCTTTAATGAAGCTATAATTGGCAATTTTAAACCATGGCCATTTCTTAATTGAATTATATTTTCAGCACAGAGAATCTGCTTAAGTGAATGGCAGTGAATGAATGATGATGATAGCGATTGCAATTGCAGATGATTTTTGACTGTGAAGGGCGCTCAGGGCCCAAGTGAAATATATATTTGGCTGGAGGTTTCATCCACGGGTGCCCAACGGCTACCTGCGCGAGGCCGGCTGGAAATACATAAACAGATACATGCATCCCAGTGCCGCAGAGAGGATGTGGCTATGAGCCACCTCCCCCCAGGACGAGGCATGCTGCGAGGTGGTTGCTGGGGAGGATGGAGGCCGAAACAAAAAGAAGCGACAAGAATGAATAGTACACAGAGATTTTATGCGCTTGCTGATGATGTATTGGTTCTGGGTGGTTTCTCCTTCCAGAAAAGCAACCAAGTTTACAATTCTGACGACAAAGAATTGAACTCAACTATTTTCTAGCTATACAATCCTTAAAGGCACAGGGTTCTCACCAGCGCTGTTGAGCGTTATGGTTATGGTACATTGTTACCTGGAAAAATGACGCTGTAGTCAGGCCGCTGCGCTGTGTTTTCAGTTTGCGTAACGGCCAAAAAATAATAATAATCCTGTCAATGGGTGCTTGTGACAGCATGTTCTTTAGTTTGGTGCATGTAATGTATGCGACACGGAGATGAGATTGAACTTCACTGAACTTTATTAGCACATTCCCCCCTGTTGACGGATGAGACTAGATCCTGGGTGTGCCCCTGATACACCGTTGCAGATCTTTATTATTATACCATAACTATGTTCCCTCTAAGACTTTCATTTAGTTAGCAACTGTGGCTAAATAACTTAACATTTTTTAGCCACACTGGAAAAACTATAGCCACTTAACAATACTATAAACAAGTTATAAACATACTGTTTCAGCAAGGCAAAAAGGCTGTATTTTATTTGAAAACACATAGATATTTAAATGCCAGACCTTACCATTTATAATACACATAAATATTATATTTAATTTGCACTATAACTCTGATTCATATTTAATAAATGACAAACTTAGTCCCACGTGAAACAACATCATTACATATTTCCTAAATACTGAATAGGTTTGCAGAGATATATATGTACTGCATAATCCTTTACATTATTTTGACTGTAATGTGGCTTTCTTTCGACTACAGAACGGTAAAGCAAAATTGTGCCAGTAGACAGTGCTATTAGTGGATGTTAATGTTAGTGCCTTCCTGACCAACCGCATCTCAAGTTACACAAGACTGTACTAATGTGATTAATAATCTTAGTAGGATTGTACAGCCACTACTGTTTAAAAAAACATGTTCTTTCACCTGTAACTACTGACAGTAATACTGTACCGATTCTGACATTAAAACTCAATAAATCATGGTGAGACGAATCCTTCTTTTTAAAAAAATAAATGTATTTATTATTTTATTAAATTATTCCTCTTTCGAATCCACTCTGTTACTATTTCCAAAATATATTTTAACACATTTTAAAGAGATAGCTAAGAACAGAAGAAAAAAAACCTAGCTGTGATCTTCAAGCGGCGTGTTTTTGGTTGCCGTCTGTGAAAATGTTCTTTTGGGACCAGAGGGTATGTTTGAAACCATGACTGCTTCACCTCCCTGTGACTAGTATCACAGTCATATATTAGTTGTGTGCATGGGTGACTGGTATTCCTTGGGATGCATCTTTCGGAACATGATTCTGGTCATTTTTTCCCGTTTGTATGCCATGTGTTTTTGGTTTTTTTTGTTTCACAAGTAATCAAACTAAACAGTCTGTATTGTTTCATCTACCAGCACACGGTGAATGTGCTGGCAGTCTTACACAAGTACATTTTTCAAAACCTTTGCCATTGTGACGAACTTCAGGAAAAATTGTTGAGCCACAAACAAAAATGTTTCGCTTGTAGCGAAGTGGCGAGTGGCTAGTGGGAACGTAGCATAACAAGCTGGGTTAAATAAATAAATCCTTCAGACGAAGAATAGCAATGTGTATTCCAAATAGTTTTGCAATCTTTTTTATTTCAAGGTCTTTAGAAAAAAAGGCAAAGTTCCACAATTTTACAATAATCCTTTTGTATGGCTTCAGTTTCCCATAGATAGATTTTCATATAGTATGTAAGTTTTAAAATATAAAATGTGGAACACAGTACATGTCTAGTTTTGCTTGCAATGAGTGGAAAAACATTTGTTGTATATTCCTTAACAATGGAACAACAGTGACAAATGGGTTTTTCACTTATTCTTGCAAGCACACGTGTGATCAAGTGTAGTTCTTTTAATGGTGCAACAGCCTATATATCGAAACAACGACAACAAAAGCAAAACTCCACAATCACATGATCACAGTAAATTTATTAGAATAACTAAAATGTGAAATGATGCACATTATTAGTATAGCTTTCTCAGGTTAGCAGGTTTCTCAGTTGGACAGAAACGATAACACTATGGCAAAAATCTAGTTTCCACTCCGTGGAATGGCGTCCATGCGTTGCTAGGGAGTACGTCATCCTATGACACAGACTCTGCATCTACCTACTGACAACCATAGACACAGAATATTATCCTGACAACTACTTCCACAAAGCGTAAGTATGTGCCGCCCCTGCACCCCACTCCTCCCACCACCATGCTGTGAAAAATTCCTAGTGAGAACCCCAAGGAAATTGATCACGTTACTGTGTACAGGATATAGTCACTACACTACACACCACTGTTTTCATAAAGACATTCTGTCTGGAGACACGCCTCTTAAAATCTTGCAAATAACACTGCAAAATTAGGAAATAAACAACTGATAGGATAGCGCTTACATTAAAAGGGGCGCTATTTAAATTACAATCGGATGATACACAGCAGTGATCCTGTTTTAGTGCAACGAGTCAGTCAGTTATTATTATAATGCCAGCAAAATGCTAAACTTAATGTGTCATGTACTGTACGTAGGGTTACTCTCACATGGCATTGCTGACTGTTACTAAGCTGTTTCATATTTTTTTATTGTTATTGTAAATGCCAGCAATAAGCTAAACCGGTCTTTTCAAAACACCTTTATTTGTAGACTGAACTACAGTGTTAGTGGAAGACTAAATATAAATATGATTCTCACAACTGTGCTGGACATTTGGTTTGCTGAACTGTTGTTATATAATTCTTAGGTGTTCCTGCTTATTTTAATGCCAGCAGTGAATCAAGTGATGTCTATAAACATTATGACAGGTTTGAAGTGTCTTCGGGTGCTTTAGCAACATTATATTTATGTTCAAATGCCATATTTAATTATTAATATGTTGATTAAAAAAGTGTGAACAAACGGAATTGGCCATTTTTGAAAAACGGAATGTGGTATTCCCAACAATGGAACAGTTAGTAGCCCTAAAGATGGTTACAGGCATGCAGACTCCAGTGTTTTATGCAGTGGTATAAAGCAATTTTATGCAGGCCACCAGTAAGCATGCAGTCTATATCTATGGTAGCAACCGACAGGGCTGCATAGGATCAGAGGATGTTTCAAAATCAGAGGCAGAGTCACAATAAATGTCTTGTTAAAATTTAAAGTAAATTGTAAAATTGTTGAGCTACTTGTGCTAGAATATTGTTTCAAAATTGTACAATGTAACAAAAATATATTAAAAGGGTTAATGCATAGTCAAAGGTTTCTCACTGATAATTTACCCTTTCTCAGTCACAATGACAAGTTTATCAGTATCTAAAAAGCTTAGAGAGAACGCTGGTGGTATGTAACAAGGTAGGCGTGAACCAGCAACGTCACACACCACAAGTGTCTTAACCACTATGCAAAAGTGCCAGGCTCGTCTGCATTCATGGTAATGGAGCTTTGAACCTCATCTCAACGACGGGGCAGAATCCGCAATGGCAATGCATCACGCAACACTGCTCATTACATGCACTTCATTTTTTGCCAGCAATACAACTTTTAAACAGCCTTAATATTTTAATGTTGAAAAAGGAACCCTTTTTACATTGCTCACAATCAGAACGAATGCTTTTTTAAAACTGCCATTAAATAATTCCAGATAATCAGAAAATGATATAAACTTTGCCTCTATATATATATATATATATATATATATATATATATATATATATATATATATATATATATATATATCGTATATAGCAAGAACTCTTTTGAAAATTTTCAGGAAATTAGATGTTAATCCTTGTGGATTAGTGTAACGCAGGTGTTAATATACTGATACGGGCAGACTCTTCACATTAAATCACTCATAGCCCCGACTGTCCACAATGATCCTACACCCAAATGGCAGGGCTACGGGAGGCGTTTTTAGCATATGCATAAAACATGCATGAACAGGAAGCCACAAAGTATCCACTTGCGTATATACAGTAGTATCGATCCACACTTAGTATAACTCTAATCATACAGCTAGACAATGCACAGCTCACATGTGTGACAACAGAAGACTTAAGACAATGGAACATTTGAGGAATGTGCACATTGGGGTGGTGTTGACACCAATGGCTACATTTACAATGAAAATAGAGGTAGAACGTTATGAATGTAGCGCTATTATTCCTGAAAAAAAATAATAATAATTTGACACCATCCTTTTTAACTGTAACATGGGTTTACAACTAACGTCTAACTACCGCTGCACTGTGTGTCATTTTATGGTAATTAATGGTGTGCTGTGCTAATATTTTGGAAGACAATGATAAAATGAACCCTGCTGTAAATTAAACGTGGATTGTATTAAAAAAAAAAAAAATGGTGTTTACAACATATTTGTAATATGTTAGAATGATATTTAAATAAATAAATAAATTCTAAATGTACTTTACTAATCCTGTCCATCCGGGTCAACAACGGGTATAGCTGGGTTGTTCTTTTTTTTTTTTTTCCAGGAATAATTAAATGTTCCGCTACTATTAATTGCACTGAAGTTTACTTTTTGCACTATGCACTTTCAATATGTGTTTGACGCGGTTATTCCTCACGATCAATGTTACCAGCAGTGTCAGTAGATTCAGCATGCTTGCAGTTAAGTTTTCTAGGTAACGCAGAACCCTATAAAGTTATATGACCTCAATATGTCAGCCAGGTTACGAAAGTATATTGATTTTAAATTATATTTCAGCTCAACACCAATCTACAGAAATCTCTGTAGTGAATAACATATTTTACACATAACAATTAACAAAATTCCACTTATGTAAATATGATCATTCCTTTTTTTCCAGGCTGTTGTTAAACAGCTGCTAACCGGCTGGTGTAGCCATATGTACATGCTTACCTCGACAAAAGGAAAAGTGCATTCTGCAGTTAATATAGTTTATAATGTTTATTTATTTATTTATTTATATTAATTTTTTAAAGAAATAAATATGTTTTGATGGATTGGACTGCATTAAATGACCTGTGCTAGTTTAGCTTAGGGCCGTTTTATGAATATCAAATTTGATTTAAAAATATAAAAATATTCTTTAAATAACTCCTGAGTTAGAGCTTTGTGAACACATCACTGCATATTTTAGTATCGACTGCATTACCGGTCGAAAAAAAAGAAAAAAAAGTACGCGTTTATTTCCGTTCATTATAACTCACTGTTGACTATATATTAAAGCAATGTTAATGTATCTCTCTGTCTAGGATATGGTTACATACATACAATTGTAACAACTGATTGTTACGAAAGGTTATCAGTAGGTCGGCGACTGTAATCGTCCTTAACAGACCATCAAGTGAAACATCTGTCAGACGAGAGCATTTCTGTTATCCCTGCTTAACGATTGTGAATATAAAAATGCACTAGTTTACATATTGTATCATAACTGCTCGCTGTTTCATTTCTAGTATATCTACTATTTTAGTTTTTGTTTTATACAAAATAAGAATCCATTTTTACTCACCTCTAAAAATATACAAATAATGAAGATTAAGACAGGCTGACGATTCTTCATTTTCTCCTCTTCAAGTGAACAACTCCGGTTACAAAGAAGAAATAATAAATGCAACAATCTTAAAATAGTCTCACTTTCATTTCGTAAAAAAATACAATGTATAGTATTTAAAAAATAAGTGGTTCCTTTAGCTATACTAGCAAGTCATATTTCACGCTGGGGATTCTGTGAGAGACTCTTTCTTGATTCCCGTCAATGTTCCGTTTACTTTCGGTAATTATTGGAAGCACATAATATTTTAAGGTGGCGATCAGACCATTTCCTCCTTATTTTGAAAATAAAACCCCTTTTGTCCAAAAAACAAAGAAATTAAGCTGTGCTGTTTACTAATCCACGCCCCTTGTCTATAAATAATCTCCAAAAATGGAAAACAGCCTTCAGATCTGATGTAGGTAACGACAGTGTTTGGGAGCAAGTCTGAGTTAAACCCAGCTCTTCAGGCACCTCCTCCCGCTATCTTTCCAATGTGGCCAAATTCTACTGGAGCATCATATCTCATATCTATGTGGCAGGAGTTTTAAAACCGCACAATTTGCCATTTAACAAAGCCAGCCAAGCGTCAGAAATGTCATACAGAAATCATTGATTAAAAAGTGATAATAACGATCGAGTTTACAATGTACTGTTCCATTTCTTCAAAGGATGGGTACTTTGTATGTTTTTTGTTTGTTTGTTTGTTTTTTTTTTAACATAAGTCCATATTTTAAAAATATAAATTCTGTAGATATTTACTGTTTTAGTATAACAAAATAAGTAATTAAAAAGGCAACCATCCTTTTATTTAATTTTTATTTTAGCCATACCTACAAGAACATGCCTATTTAACTCTGGGTGGCCAAGCAATTGTAAATAAAAGTAATTTCACAGTTACACCACTGCAAATAATTTTGTAATTATCTTTATTTTGCTAGATTATTATTTTTGTAATAATAAAAGGTTAAGGTTAGAGTATTAAACAAGTATTACTATATATGATAACCATTTTCAGATTGGTTACACAGTAGGATGTAAAAGGACACAACCTGCTAAGTACTTACTCCAGTGCAGAATTTCGTTTCTAAAGTTAAAAGCTTTGCAACATCACCAATTTGTTTTTCCATTCAGATGGTGCAAAAACAGTTTTATGACTTTGGCACATGGAGTGACAACGTGGCAAGTAGCTTGCAAGGGGAGAAGGAAGTCTGTCCTTAAAGATAAGACTACCTTTGGGAAAGTTTTATTACACCAGAGTAGCTGTTATTTATAGCGTGCTAATATAATGTGGATATCGTATTGGCTCTGTGTTGAGGGCTGAAGTGTAATGCTGGCTCCAGGGGCCAGACAATTCCTGCCTCCCTGCCACATCAGCAGAAACAATTGAGGCAATGCTGGCTCCAGGGGTCAACCAAAGTGAGGCCTCCCTAGCACCTCAACATGGCAACCATCTGGAATGGGCTGGGTGGAGCACTACACAGGGATGTCATCTGGGCAACTCCCATATTCTGTGTTTTGTTCTTTAACCCACACCTCAGGAAGGCTCGACAGTGATGCTGGCATCTCAGCACCACCCCCCTCCACCCCCCACCCCCCCACCCAACACAATCCAGGTTAGTCACCTTAGTCAGTAGATCCACTTCTTTTCATTTAACTTTCTCCATCACCCCTTTTGAGGTCCTCACTCAGCCTCTTTCCATCTCAATCAGAGCTAGTTGCTACTTCTCGCTGCCTCCTCGGATAGAGACTTCATTATATGCTGCAACGCCTGTCAACTAGATGTGATATTTCTGAGATGCCAGGTCATGGTGTGCATGACAAATCCCTGAGACCCCCTCTACTGGATAAACCTGGACTCTCCACCCCCGCTGCTCCACCTGTAGAACATATTTACAGCAAAGTATAGGCTGTCTGGATTGGAAATTACAAATGCATGTGATTTGTTTGAGAAAAAATTAAGGCACGAAACAAGAGTATGTCACTGACTACATCATTACAAGCGCTAACTACATTAAGGTTTTATACTAGTGGCAGTTTTCAGGAAGTGCTTTGTGATTGTCATGACATAAGTAAAGGCATCGTGTCACAATGCATGTGGAAAGTGTCTAGTGCTTTCTGTGACCACATTGCACAATACATAACATTTCCTACAGAATGTGAAAGGAAGGTTATAAACTACTTTTATGAATTATGTGGCCTACTGTAAGTACTAAGGGCAGTAGATGTCTGTCAAATAACCATCCAATCTCCTTCCATGGATGAACACTTGTATGTCTGCAGGAAATGGTTTCATTCTTTAAATGTGCAGGTCATCTCAGATGCCAACATGTATGTGCTGGACGCTGTTATTCGGTTCCCTGGCAGCACACACGACCGCTTCATCTGGGTGAACTCCACCATTTCAGAACGATTTGCCAGTGGTTAAATAAGCAGTTGTTGGGTCTTGGGAGGCAGTTGGTAAGTTGCTTTTATTTCATCTCAACCGCTAGGCATGATTTTATGCTGTTATCTTGTTACAGTACTGCATTTAGGATTTATTTATGTGCCTGTTTTTCTTTATTCACAATTATGTACATCTTTTTAACCATGTAAGTGAATATAGAATGTGTATGTTATAGAAATCAAACTGTTTACTAACATAATGAAAGATGAAGTTGTTTTTGATTAATAAACCACTGTAATCTCATTTACAATATACATAGAAAGCAACGGTACATATCATGCCCACAGCCCACAAGAATAAATAGTTTTTCTTTGATTTCACTGGTATTTTAAAAAAAAAAAAAAAATTTAACATAACATTGTGTGGTGAAGCTAGGTTTCGTCACTTTTAGAAATGGCTGCCTGAGAGTAAAAACTACATGTCCCAGCAGCCTCCGCGGCAGAGACAGGATGGGCAGGGACTCCTGGGTATATAAGGAAGCAATCTGAGAGAGTTAGGGCAGATCGTGGGAGGTTGCCGCAAGGAACAGACTCTAGATCACTTGTGTTAATACTGGAAATACTTGACTATAGACTCAAGCTGTGTTTGTTTGTTTGTTTCTCTGTGTAGTGAGTAATAAAGAAGAAAGTCAGGTCCAAAAAAGGGCTAGGCATGTTATTTAGATTTGTTTGTTTATTTTTGTGTAACTAATAAACTTACCTGGACCATACCGCCCTCCCTTCCAGAAACTCCTGTCTGGACCTCCGGTTTTTGGACACACCCACTTACCTGTCTGTCACAATTGCTATTTGCACTAATTAGTCAAATCACCGACAAATATACCAACATGATTTGGTTGTGTTTTTATGTATCCCCTACAGCCTTGGCTGTTCACACCAGTGTTCGCCCTTCCAGCAGAGCTGAGGAACTCTACAATTCAGCTCACAAGAAAGTAAGATGTGTCGTCGAAAGATACTTTGGCATCTTAAAGATCAGATTTCAATGCCTTCACAAATCAGGAGGGTGTCTACTTTATAGGCATGAAAGAGCAATCAGAATAATAGGTGTGTGTCTAATTCTGCACATTGTCTGTATGTCAAAGAACATCCCCTTACCTGAGATAGAAAAGATGCCAGACAGCAATGATGATGATGATGAAGACAATGAAAATTACACTTTGCTGGGCATAAACATTGGACCCATTAGATTTTTGTCTGTTTGCTTTATTATTATTATTATTATTATTATTATTATTATTATTATTATTATTATTATTATATAGTTCTAGCCGTAGTCATGTTGTTGCTTTTGTCTTTCAATTCGAAAATAGCCATCAACTAATGGGTATCGCTGTCAGGTGATAGGATTATGCTGAGCTTAATATAAAAGCTGCCTTTAGGCCTCCGTAGCTCTGATGTCAGCGACCCGCCCCTCGGGTGACGATTGACTATGCAGAGCGTAGGAAGCTCAGCCTCTTTTGCTTTCAGCCTTTGATCCAGATTGAACGTAACTATATCGTTGTTCTTCCAACACTCTTAATTTATTTAATTTAGTGTTTGTACCCTCCGTTGCCTTAACTGTGCATGGGAAGCTGGCAGCTGCCCCTTCCCCGGGTTTATTTCACTGAATCTGTAGTTTTACATTCGCTGAGCGAAGGCCGCAAAATCACCGGTCTTGGTTGGTTTAGGCGCCAGCTTTTAGCTCTCGTATTCGACGTGCCGGCTGGCACTGCCCCTTAAGCACTCAGCTGGTTGCTTACTATCGAGCTACTAGCTCTTTTCAGCTTGCTGACTCTTCAAGCCTGTCTCTTTATTATTATTACAGCCTTTATTGTTAATTAGTGTGATATTTACTTGTAATTAACTTTTTGTTTTCTTTCTTTCAGGAAAGAAACACAAGGTGTGTGTGTGTTGGCCCTGGGCCTACCTAGCAGCGGTCTTTATTAGACCTTAGCCTGCTCCAGACACCAGCTGCACACTGCACTCTAAATTTTAGTCAGGTTTTCTGAGGGATTATTTCCCAAGTGTATCTCACCAAATACTCGCAGCGACACGTGCACCCCGTGCATACCCGTGCCCCATGCACATCCGTGCCTGTGCACTTATCTGCGCACCCCTATGCTTGTGCACTCACCCGTGCACATCTGTGCCCCGTGCACTACTGTGCATACTGTGCACATCCGTGCCCGTGCACTTATCGTGCACCCTGTGCGCATATGTGCTCCACCTGTGCCCCATGCATACCTGTGCCCATGCACTCCACCGTGCAACCTAAGCACGTGCACTGCCATGCACACTATGCCAGGCTTCCACGAATGCGGCTCTTGCAGCCGGAACTGCCCCCAGAGGACCCGCATGAGTTTTGTGTCTCATGCCTCGGACCAGAACATGATGCCTCGGCCTTCTGCACGATCTGTGGGAAGTTCCAGAGGCGGGTCCTCAAGGCTAGAGCCAACAGGGCAGTGGGAGTGGGATTTCCTTCCAGCAGGGGATCCCACTCTGAGTCTGTCCCCCCTTCAGGGGAAACAACAGCTCTCTGGGTCACCCTCCCCGTCTCTCGGACGACGCTCTCGCAGGCCTGCTAGGACGATGGGGCAGCGTCGGCGCTCTCCCCATCAGAGGTAGGCTCACCTCCCAAGAAGCGAGTGTGCTCCAGGTCCCCTAGGGACCAGCCAAGCGGGATCTCAGCCCTCACGGACCAGATTGGCCTCCCCTCGTGGCGCCTTGATATGGTGCTGGAAGCCCTTACAAAAGCCACTCCACACTGTGGATCTGAAGCTCATGTCTCTAAAGACTGCATTTTTGCTGGCTATTGCTTCAGCAAAATGTGTGGGCGAGCTGCACGTACTTTTAGTGCACCCTTCTTGCACTTGCTTCGCTGGAGACTGGTCTAGAGACTACATGCGACCAAACTTGGCATTTTTGCATAAGTTAATATCCCCGTTCCACGTGAATCAATCTGTAGAGTTGATGTAAAGTAAGAATGCTTTCAAAAATAGACATGTTAATAGTTTCTATTTATCAACTAACAAAATGCAAAGTGAGTGAACAGAAGAAAAATCTACATCAAATCAATTTTTGGTGTGAGAGACCTTGCTGATGCAGTATAACTACCTTGTGTCTTGTTGCTGTGCTCAGTCTTGCCATGGTGTATGACTTTTGACAGTAAACTGTCTTCAGCAACCTCACCTTGTTAGCTGAGTTTGGCTGTTCCTCACCCAGTTTTATTCCTCCTACACAGCTGTTTCTGTTTCAGTTAATGATTGTGTTTCAACCAACATATTGAATTGATGATCATTAGCACCTGTTTGGTATAATTGTTTAATCATACACCTGACTATATGCCTACAAAATCCCTGACTGTGCAAGTGTACCTAGAAGAATTGATGCTGTTTTGAAGGCAAAGAGTGGTCACACCAAATATGGATTTGATGTAGATTTTTCTTCTGTTCATTCACTTTGCATTTAGTTAATTGATAAATATAATCTATTAACATGTCTATTTTTGAAAGCATTCTTACTTTACAGCATTTTTTCACACCTGCCTAAAACTTTTGCACAGTACTGTAAGTGCAGTCCGTCTCTCCTATATAGATAGTCCTTGTTGTAGAATGTGGTCCAATATTCAAGGAAGGTGAAGCCTTCCTGTGTGCACCACGATTTCAGCCGTGCATTTAGATTATTTATTTTCAGCTGTCCGTATGGTCCCATGCAAGGTGACGGCAGTATCCCGGAGAATTCCACAGTTTTGGTCTTGTCTTTTAATTTCCTTCCTAGCTCTCTGAATTTGTTTTGCAGGGATCTTGGTCTGTCTCTTCCACTGTTGTTTGTACCGATGTGGACAACTACTACTGGGTTGTCTCCAGCCTGTCCACATTCTCAGTGATGTGCGTGACAAAAACTCCTGGAAGGCAGCACACTGCTGTTGTAAGGGGGTCCAGACTGCGCACTGAACTTGCTGTGTTTCTGAATATATGTTTATGTTCTCAAAACAATACTGTTCAACAGGGAAGCAAGAGTTAATCTACTGTATGAAAAAAAGTTCCAAAAGATTATATCTTTCCATTTAACTTGACTGGCATGTACAATTGGCATATGCCTTGTGGTATTCCTGAGAAGGTCACTACGCAAAGTTTCACAGTTAATAGCCAGTGCTACTTTGCATAGCAGCATAGCACAAGTTTAAAATAGGTGAAACATGTTTTAATGGCATAACTACAGTATTCTCCTACAGAAAAAAAGGAAAATAAAATAAATAGAGGAGATTCACGAGTGCGTCATCTATTGTCTGATTAAAACTCATACCCTACATTTGTTTTCCCTTTGTGCTAAAAGTAATACTTAAGCATACGCCGATATGGCTATTCATACTGTATTTATATCAAATGCTATGGTGTATTTCTAAAGACGTCTGAATACATTTTAATACAGTTAGCTAGTTATTTACATAGCCTACTACTGTATTTATTTGAATATACATCAATCAGTAGCCTAGTATCTCTGGTCATTTATATTGCAGGCTTTCATTTCAGTACTGTAATGCACAGTCAGTAGCAATTAAGGGGATTCTCAAATATTTTGTAAAGAAATTGACACAGGGATTTCAAGTCACTGATTTGACACAACATAGGATAACTGAAGAACAGTTAAACGCAGTACATTGTGTGTAAGTAGTATGAAACGTTTTTATGTTATACATGATGGTGTGACAGGTGAAATAAGGGGGGTTATGGTTGGGGGATAAAATAAGAATTGGTTCTCCAACACCCCACCCCAAAACACTGGGGAATCCTCCTCTCACAGCTGCTGAACAGGATAGCTTGCCTGGCTCACCTCCTTCATATGGAATAGGGGATCTTTCTGACTAGAGCTAAGAGGGAATCCCCTTTGAGAGGGGCAAATGACAGCAGTTTGATTTGTGCGTCTGCTGTGAATGTGGATGTCTTCATCTGATAACACCTCATACCGTGATGACATTCGTCAAAGCCGCAACGTTAGTGCCAAATGTATAACATGTAGCCTCTAGGTAAAATACTTACATTCGGTGTATGGCTAGTATATACTAGTTAGTGTAGATGTCTGCCTGACTGCAGACAATGCCCCCCCGCCCCTCCCCAGCTTATGTTGATATTAGGTAACTTACTTAAAGCTGTTATTGCAGCGAAAGGTGGCTCTACCAAATATTAATGTGTGGGGGTTGAATACTTATGCAAGCAAGATATTTCAGTTTTTTATTTTTCTTAAAAATATTTCCCAACATAAAACCAATGTCACCTTAGAATAACTGATTTCGAGTTTCAGTGTTTTAAAATAAAATATCGAACAGAACGAAATTTAAATGTACCATTTGTAATTAAGTAATATGAGAGAATTGGTCAGGGGTCTGAATACTTTAGCAAGGCACTGATTCATTATGAAGTGGGCTTTTATGGAGGAAGTGACTCAGGCTTTGCACCGGAAAGGATTACATCAATGATCTCTGGGAAAGAGATCAGTTTGTTTCTCCTGACCAAGCAGCAGTTCATCATACAAGGTAAGAAAGTAAGCATTTCTGATTGATTTGCGACCATTCTATATTAACTTTTAATGCTAGTTTACTGACTTAGTTATTTGACTGGTTAACCTCTCTTGATATTACAACTGGAAAGCATATTTTGTTTTATAATTTAATATTTATTTTCTATTTTGTTCATAGTTATTTTGATATATTTGAAAAATTGAATAATGGAATTATACAGTATAATTTCATAAGAAATATGAAACTTGTGAAGAACTAAACCCGTACTTTTATATTCAAATATGAATCGCATAATGGAGGCATCGTCCTGTATATTAAGAAATCAATATTAACTATTATGTTTGTATATCACCAACGTAGTGGGGGCTGGCCTAGGATATTGAAGTGTTAATGTTAAATATTATATCTTCATAAATATGCACCACAATCTGTGGATAGGTTAGCAAATTGTTTTTTGTATTTAAATATCCCTAATCGGGAGAACACTGACACAGAAGAGAGGAAGTTGGAAAAGAAAGTAAACTGAGACAAAGGCAGCCAATTATTTTTTGAAAACTGACAAAAACCATGCCAGTGCAACAAGCAAACACAATACTGCAAATTGTGTAGCCAATACCTCTCACTACTGCAAAACAAATAACTTTCCATGTGGCTTTCTATTCCCACAATCATAATGAATACTAACTAGTCATTTTTCATACAGAACATTTGAAGATAAACATTTCAAAGTACAATAAACAGGTTTACATTTAAACAAAAGCATAACAAAATCTTTATCTGCACAGTCATTTGCATGAGCACACTTCCTTGTCGCTTTACTCTTGCTCGAAATTCTATTACTCTTTATCTTCACATGAAGAAAAGTGCATTTTAAGTACATTGATTAATGATTATATATATCACACCCACACTGAGGGTAATTGAAGAATAGGCTTGTAGCAGCAGTTTTACTGCTCTGTAATTACATTTCTCTTCCATTTTCTACATTTATCTTCTTTCTGCTTTCCATAGGACATGTGACTGCAGCTACAGTGCTATAATCTGCATCTACTGCACATTTATAAATTGCAGTTGAACTACACTACAGTTCCTTGCCCCAGCTGAATGGACTTTCACAGCAGTTAAATAGATTGAAGATGTTCCTGTTACGGGTCTTTTTTCATCACTCCACAAGGACTGGCTCTGCTAGGTCATGTTATATCAGTACATACCTAATCAGTGGTATGTTCGAGTGTTGTAGTACAATATTGTGTATCTAACTGCTGTAGATTAGTTTAATGGTCCATAACAATTTAGAAAATAGGTAGTTTTATATTTTTACCTACAGCCTTTTGAAATATTTACAACATATTTTAGCAGTTTACAATATACTGTACATCTTATATGAAACCTTAATACCCTCTAATACAGGGTCTATTGTAACTAACATGTAAATAGTTAAATGTGGCCTCTTTAGTGCATTCCTATACTCTACATTATACTCCTTAAGAAATGACCTTCATCCCAGTGGTATGAAACAATATACACTGGTTATTGTTATGAGTCAACTATTTTACCATATTGGGCCACTATTCAATATTGGTACAGCTAATTTTGCTGCTTTGCTGTTACTGTTGCTAATGGCCTTGTTAAGTTTTCTTAAGGTACATGGTGGAAGCATAGACAATTGTAGTACAGCATAGTAGTTGGTAAAGAAAATACTAAGCCATGGTATAGCACAGCAACTGGTATACATAATTACTCTTTGTAGTCATTTGAGTGTTGGTACTGTACTGTATGTCCACTCTATATCAACTTCCACTGTGGATAATGATAATGTAATCACAGATGACTTGTCCTCATCATGCTTCTAGACAATTTTTGGAGCCACTGTAGGTAGTTTTACTAAACTGATTTTCTGTCATAGTCATGGAAAGCTCCCTTGACCTAAATTTCTAATTTTCATCACTCATTGAAAACCGGTCTGGATCCTGTGTTGATTGGGTGACCAGCTGTTAATACATAAGTGCTTACGTCGCTCCTGGGCCTGACAAAGATAAGAATGAGTGAGAAATACCGGCTCAACTTGATTAGAGGTAGTCACCGAACACTAAACATGCATGACAGCTCTGTATATTGCATTACTAAAATCCAAACATGTCTGAAGTTACTACAAGATTATCTTCATGAACAAATGCAATCATATTAATTCTGTACATTTTAAGCAACGAAAAAAAATAGATTACCAAGGCTTTGTTTGTCCATTCATGTATAAATAAAAGCAATACTGGTAGCTGTTCCCACAAAATTTTGAAAGTGGAGGGAAATGTTTTCACTGATCATGGCTTTAGCACTGGAACGATAGGCTGGGCTAGTTCACTCTTGGAGAATTCCTAAAAGACAGAGGGGCCCTTGCTGGCAAATGTAATTCAGAATAATACCCTGGTTGTCATAGCAATAACATCAGAGAATAAAACAACATTCTGGGCCAGACGTATCATTTTATTGCAGCCATAATGAGGATGGGAAAGATATCTGAATTAAATATTTTCAAAGTGAATAAAAGCATAATACTATGCTTAATAAGAAACACATATAATTGCACTGTAAACCTGTTTTAATAGATGCCTGTTTGGAAGATTGTTGTTGAAAATATTATCGAATTGAATTTTCTTTTTCCTCTGTCTAACTTCACTTGCACCAAATACATTTCACCCTCTATATGCTGAACTAGCCCACATGAGCTAACTGGCCATTCTTACTTTGCAAATACGCGAGAGAAAGTGTTAGCCATGCACTCATCCTCTTGTGCATTTTGAAAGGGTTAACTGTTTATTTCCCAAAGATTCCCCAAAAGTTAGCACAACACAGTGGAATATAAATCAGAAAATAAAAATATCGGTAAAGAAGGGAAAACTGGAGACGAAAACTTTTTTTTTTCTTCACCACAACTCCGGGTAAGTGTTAACTACATTATTGAATGAACAGTTGTGTTATATGTGTTTTGGGAACCATAACACTATAACTATAAATTAATATGGAACAGGCAACCTTTCAAGTAATGACATCAAACTCACAAAATGATCTAAAATGCTTGAAATTTCTTATCTGAAGCCATTTTTTAAATATTTACTTATGTTGTCATATAATATGTAGTTTAAGGGCTTCTTCCAGCGTTTTTTCATAAATACAGAAGTTGATTAGACTTGCTGTCCTATGGAGTTTCCACTGGAGACAGGGATGGACAAGACTGGAGGGATCTGAGAGGCTCTGCAACACTCATGTGAATTCACATCCTACACAAAGCCAGTTATTCAACCTAGGAACACCAAGAGCATGTTCTTGATAGCAGCATCCCAGGAAACACGCTCTACTGAATACTTACTTGAATAATGTTTGATTGAAAGCAAAACAATGGGTATAGACAAACAATCCACTTTAAAGAATGATCGATTTGATCGGGATAAGTGCAGATTGATTTTACAGCAATAACAAGGATTTTTCAAACAGCCCATATCCATTCTAGTTACATAATTAGTTAATTATCTTAAAATAAGGAAATCTGAGGGAAAACTTTGCATAAAAAGACTCCTATTGTAAAACAAATGTTTGTTATAGTTGCTTTTAATATCAGGTTGCTGAAGGTATGCTTTTTAGGAGCTTTTCAAACACAGACTAGAATGTAATTGTTAGAAAAAGGACAGCACAGTTCCTCCTCTGGAAAAGGTTTGACTCCCTTAAGTAAGTACTCTCTGCAACTGGTCCATCATGTGTTTACTCGAATGCCAGCCTTTTAGTTTCAGCTTGATCAGAGTAACACAGCAAGAGATATGAAGACACTGTTTAGAAGGCTTTACAGTACAAAGCATGACAGATCACTGCAAAATTCAAGGTGGCAAGTTATGGTCAGCAATTTTAACAATAACACTGGAGTGGTGCACTTGATCTATTTTAAGTGAGTGGCAATGTAAAGATAAATTACTGTCCCTTGACCCAGTCTGACAGCCCAATATTTAATTAGGTTGGTTGCTTATCATTGTAACATGTGTTCCCTTTTATGCTTAAAAAAACCCAACAACAACAACAAAAAAAAAAAACACTTTTACCTAAGATCAGAGCAACGAGCTGTATGCAGTTCCTGAGACACCATGCACAATATTATATTAGTGCAAAAGATAAATATACTACAGTACTGATTTTTGCCAGGAAGAACAATTAAAAAGGGTCCATTATTCTATAATTTGTACAATTTCCTTATTGTCCTTTTTGGATCTATTTCAACTAACAATATAGTGCATCACTCCACTGTCATTGTGAAATGACATGTACACTATTAATATCATGCTGTACCCTTTGTCCCAATACTTTTTGGCAATGTATATTAAATACATACTGTATTCAAAATAGAAGATCCCACAGACTTGCCAGGGGGAAAACAAATAAATCAACTTTTTGCATGAACAAACATGGATAATCCATTTATTCAAAACAGCAAAAACCAAATGGCCTACAGCAAAATATGATTTGTGAGAATATTGTGCTAATAAATCACCCAAAATGAGACACTAGCCTAGATCAAACATCTTTATTGGAATGATTTGGCATCTTTAGGTTTCAATCGGAATATTTTCCCAACTGGAACATGATGCAAATGTGTAGTATATAAAACCTAGTCTTCATTTGTGGTCACTTTACAAGTTTGATCACACATTACTTCTCACCCACAAAGAGAATGCATCCTTAAACAAGCTATGAAGCTGCAGTCTTTTTTTTAGCACATCAAGCATGTGAGTTTTATGTATATACTAGGCCATAAGAAGGTGTGGCACTGTTGTTTGTAGAGTCATTAAAACCAGACCAAATTAAAGCAAGTCTGTGTGTGATTATATAATGTGTGTCTACTAATATTTATTTTATAAGCAAAGTCAAATTCAGATCTTCTGCACATACTTTTGACCTGCAATGGGTCAAACATTGGGTCAACATTGCCTCATGTGATGGAAGTTTTATAATTCAAACTCCATAAGACAGAGACTCAGTAGGACAAGCAAATTTGACCAAATAAGTTTAATGGTTTGCAAACCCGAGAACACTCTCAACACACGCAGGTGTTAGGAAACCGAGCAATGTTCTGCCTACGTAGAGCCAATAAGCATAATATTTACCTTGTAACCTACAGTTATTGCTAGCCAATCAAAGAAGCTTAACTCAATATTAGTGGATCGTGACAGCTTGGAAGATTAAGATGAGACCAATCATAACAACTTATTTAAATTGCTAGCACCCTAAAATAAATGTAAGTCGGTGACATTTCTGTGAAGTCCCACGGAAACAACTTGTGGTTGCTAAAGAAATAGAACTTCCTCTTTCTAGCTAGTAGTCAGTACCTTTCCATCCCTTATAAGGGCCACCTATCTTTCAGAAAGAAATAGGAAGTATCTTCACAAACAACTACCAATAATAACACATTATTATTATATTATACCTAAATCTTATAACCCGTAATAGCATTTAAACCTGAGCACGGAAACCCTAAACAATCATAGCAGTAGCAACATTAAAGTGGCCCATCAAATTATCATATAACTAATATCATAACTACTTATAATTAACTTATTATGGCTTAAGCGAGCATGTCTTGTTCCTCCTGGCACCATGACAATCTTTGTCTTGTCACATAGGCTTTCTTGCAGTTACTTTAAAGCATGACTATATATGGGCATTTTTGGTTTACCTTAAACCCTCTTCACTTAGCAATAACAAAATGTGTGGTGAAGGCTGAAAGAGGAAGAGAAACGTCTAGACTATAGCAGTTTATTTACTAAATAAACTTCAAACTTCTTATTACATTGGTATAATCCCTTTTTAAGTCACACAGGCTAAACAAACACATGAACAAACAGCTCAGAGGTTAGTACAGAAATTGCATGAGATGTAATTTTCCCACCACACTCACTCGTGTCTTCTGTAAGATAGACTTTCTGCTCTCTAGAAGTTGTTCTGGGCAGGCTTCTGGCACAGCTCCTTGATCCTGTCAGCCAATTCCAGACAGTGGAGGATGCGCCTACGTTCCACCTGAAGCTGTTCTGAGTTGACCTGTCCCAGAAGTTTCTCACCAAACCAATTGAGGTCCTGCATGAAGAGACCCACCGGTTCCTGTGGACCATTGGGAATGTGGTCAAGGGTTCCAGAATCAAATCGGAAGTTAATGTTTTTCACACGGCCTAATCCCGGGGCTCTTTCCTCAATCCAGGTCAGCGGCCTACGAGAAACCATTAAGACAATTTGGTAAAAACAAAGAAAAGAACCACACTGCATACTGTAAGGTTTTCAATATTGTTAAAGGGGGGGGGGGGGGGGGGGGGGGGGGATAAACACATAGGATAAACCACATAGGATAAACAGATTGTACACAATCTGTTTATCCTATGTGATCACCCCAACAGAAGGCCTACAGAAGGCCTTCAGAAGGCATGAAATACCTTGAAGCAATTTCACAGGGGTGTAGCTAGCCAGTGGAGATGCCATTAGACAGTTAACTGCCCAGATTGGCAGCTCCTTAGCATTCAGCTGTAAAGGCTGCCAAATGATCTGTAGGTCTTGGCCTATTGCTAATAGCTGATACTTTTTTGTCCATAACTAAGAGAGAGCCAGGTTTGGCTTAGCATTATAAAGTCTGCTGTGTGCCTTCCATGCATGGCAGGTTTTGGTGGTGAATTTTGCACGGTTTACATATGGTGAGGCTTCTAAAATATTATGAGACTTGGGGGCTCATTCACCAAAAGGCTTCTATACTTTAAGGCATGCCTTCTCGTAGGATAATGTGCGCGCTATTGAAAGCCTTGTTTATCAACCTAGATAAGCTGCACCTTAAAGTATAAGGCACACGTTAACACACACACCTTAAAATAAGTTGTAAGATTGATTAGCATCTGCTGAATATGCCTAATGCATTGTAATGCATTGAAATGCTGTGGAAACATAGCACCTACAAAAAGCTGCCTTTCAGCAAGAAGTTTATCTTTCTGATCATGGAGGCATTCCTTGCTAACAGAGAAAGGCAGAATTTTGAAAAGGAGAGAAGAAGAAAGGGGTTTGGTCAGATACAATATAGGAAACAACGAAGGCGAGTGTCAATTAAGTTTATATATTTTAAAAGTACAATTTTACAAAACTATTAACTGGTGTTTTACATAAATACAAATATAGAATGTCACTGCAATTTAGGGCACGTGCCGATCACGGTTATTCATTTAGTATGCTTCTAATGTTAGTAGTCTAGCTGTCCTAAGCTTCACTAAAGTTTACAAGTTTAATAGCTCATAAAGCATACTATCCTTCGTCATTGGAAACAAAATTTCCTTTAAATTATTGCCATTTTAAGTGATTCACGTTATTTATATGTTTTTTTCTCCTCTCTCTCTGTGTGTGTGTGTGTGTGTGTGTGTGTGTGTGTGTGTGTGTGTGTGTGTGTGTGTGTGTGTGTGTGTGTGTGTGTGTGTGTGTGTGTGTGTGTGTGTGTGGTCTTAAATGTTGTGAACCAAGCTGTGGTAGTGACAGCTAGGTGCTACAGGTCCCAGAGGAAGAATGAGTTCAGTTCATGTTACTGTTCAAGTTCATTGCTTTCCTTCTTGGCCTATTTTATTATCTACTGTGGTTGCAGATTTTCTAACTAACCCGATTTAATAACGTACATTTTCTTTTAATTTTATCAGCTTGTGTTAACTTTTTTTTTCTTTTATTTTAACCACGATATTAATAAATAATAATTCTGTTCACTGGCCTGGGATATTTCTGCTTGTGAATCACATGTTAAATTGTTGTACCTCTAGATGACCTTGCAGACAGATAAGAAGCCCTCCATTCTAAAGAACTTCATCTGTTCTTGTGCTGCTGGCAATGCTTCATGTAACCATCTGGCTCCTCTGCTTTTTCAATTTGGGGGAGGGGGAGGGTTTAGGTCGGCCAATGTGTCCTCGGCTCCCCGCACCCCAGCGACCCCTGTAGTCGGGCCGGGCGCCTGCGGGCTTGCCTGTAAGCTGCCCAGAGCTGTGCTGTCCTCCGACGCTGTAGCTCTGAGGTAGCTCCATGGTGGATTTGCAGTGTGAAAAAAAGTGGTCGGCTGACGGCACACGCTTTGGAGGACAGTGTGTATCTGTCTTCACCGCTCCCACAGGGTTGGTAGTGGTGAGCTGAGCCTAAAAATAAAATTGGCTATTCTAAATTGGGAGAAAATGATAAAAAAAAAAATTGGTGACTACTAAATAAAAAAAAAAAAAAAAACCTGTTCAGATGAGAAGTGTGTGTAGTAGCGGAAGTCTTCATCTGATGCACAGAAACGATTCATTTATGGCTGAACGAAGGATTATTCGGGGTTCCAACTCCTTTATCCTCTCCAGTGTATCCTCTTGAAGTGCTGAGTGCAGACACGTGCTTCCGCGTCTTATTTGAAAATCTGCGTCTTTTAATTGCCTGCAGCCACTTGTTCCGCAGCTCAAAGTCACTTGGGAAGTCGTGGAATCCAATGGCTGCCTGTCTAGTGTTTGAACACTGCAAGAGCTTTTACTTTTCATTTCCGCCAGAGCGAGTCACATAAACAGACAGCAGAAGTAAAGATACCCTGCAACTCAAACTCCCGGTTTCATGAACCCGGAAACATGAAACGTGTCAATTACAACTATGGCAAAAAGTTTTGCATCACCCTGTAGATTTAGCTAATTTTGCTTCATAAAGTCAAATGAAACCTGCTGAATAATGTTATGTTAACATATTGGATTACATACCACTTTGTAGTTTCCCCCATATCCTGGATTCTGCCAAATCAATGCCCTGGTTTGAACAGATTACAGGATATTTTAGACACTGAAGAGCTTGAAACTGGGGCATTTTTTTGTAGTGAACATTTGAATGCTATAGTGCTACTTTGGATGCCACGTTAATTTATTATTTCGTGTTGTATTTTCACACTGGACACTGCAATTTCTTACTTAAAGAATATGTAAAGGCTTATATTTTAGTGGGCCGAAAATTTCACGTGTTTATATATTTTTTTAAATGTAGCAATGTTTATTCTAGCGTTTAACCTACAAATGTGGTTTTTCATGATGTGCTTTTGCACTACACACTGTAGCTTTAAAGTTTCATGTTTGTTTTGTGAAAATATTTAAAATGACAAAATGGTGGACATACTGCAGCAACTCTGAATTTTATATCAGCAGCCAATAAATATGGTTCTTGATTCTTTAGTGTGACACTGCTGTGCTCTACCTTTGAATTTTAACTATGTCTAATTGTAATCTACCTACCTAATGTTAATAATACCTGTAATTTCAACCCTAACCTTACTCTCCACACATCTGCCTTAAACATCTTTACATTCTCTGGACATTGACTCGGCAGAACCTGTTACATAACGAAAAACTGACTAATTGAAATTTCAAAATCCAAAATGAAATACTTTACTACTAATATGGCTTCTGGTACACGTTTGCAATATAATTGTGTTGTTTCTTTGATTACAATATGTCAAATAAAATACCTACATTACATTCGGTTTTTTATATGTCTCAATCCTAAAACTCTAGGTGATGCACAACCTTTGGCCATAGCTGTAGAGTATTTGATTGACATACGATATGTGTCATTAAATTTGAATTAAGTGCCCCGTCCAGGTAGAAATGTGCTGCGTTGATTGAGAGAGAGAGAATAAATAAATAAAACTTCTTTGGACAGCTTGTGTCTATCAGCCCTGGCAGTCCCTCCACTTGTTCTGTGCGCAGGATAGAGAATATGTTCTCCTCTACACTTCCTCTATCCCAGCTCCTTGATTAATAGGTTGTGGCTTCATTTCCTTAAGGCGCACCTTATCAGATAAGGCGTGCGCTATGGTATGCTAATGAATTCCATAATGCATGCCTTAGTGAATACCACCCTGCTAGCAGAAATAATACAAGCATTAAGGGACGGTGTAAATGCATGCCTTACTTTTACTTTTAAGAAGGTTTAAGGTATATATAATTTGCATCTCATTGATCTAAGATATGTACGCCATTCTGTTATACACTGTTAGATGTTCATATCAAATCATTTGTTCTTAACAGTATTTTTTTATTGAACCAAAATTGACAGGATATTGAATGTTCAGTTAAAAAAAAAAAGCATAATTCCCCATAAAAATGACATTTTAAAGTATTGTAATTACTGCACAACACCCACCTCTTTTCCTTGGTTAGAAACTGTGCTGTTAATTTCATATATTTGTTCTCTTTCTGTTCCTCCATTTCAGCTGCTGTGAGAGTCAGCTCTCCAAAAAGGTCTACCAGCCAGGTCAGACGTGCTATCCCACCGAAGGAGGCAAAACCAAACCCTGGCTGAAAGGGGCCCCCTGCAGAACAAGAAACAGAAGAGACAACCAGCTCTTTGTTAAACAACTAATGAGCAGTTGATACTCGGCCACATTGTTAGATATTAAAAATATTAAACATTACTTGCTAGCCAAGGTACAGTAAAATGAAAATGTGTCTTTCAAACGGTATTATAATTCAATGGCTGTCATCAGAACTGAACAAAAAGAAATACAATCTGAAAACTATAATGGGATTATTGACAATGGTAGTGAAATTTATTTTAAAAGGGCTAGCGTGTATACAGTACCTTTAACATAAAACTATACAATGAATTATGACTATAAGCTGATCTGTCACACCCCTCCAAAAAAAAAAGTTTCAATGTTCTGTAGCAAGCAATGGGTTCAGTGGAAAACTTTCCCTGCGTCAGGCAAATCTGCAGTACTGGGAAGCACAGCAAAGTATATCACAGTTACCATGTAGTGCAGCTTGAAGTGCAAAACCAATACAATACTTTCTTTTAAAATCAGTTACAAAAAGTCTCCTGTCAATGTATAATGGCGCAGACAGCAATTAATAATGGGTGAGAGGCTAAAAAATATTCACAATTTATTTTTTAAAAGTTTACTAGAACCCATTAAAGGTGGTCAATGTATCTGTTACAGTCTTCAAGAACTCATGGCAAAAGGGTTTAATGGCAGCCACTGATTAAGCTTTTGTTTTTGATTTAGTAAGATATAATTTAATAATTTAAAATTGCTATAGGTGTTATAAAATGTATAAACAAAAAAAGCATTTCCGCCTGTATTAAATCTTATTTAAAAATACATGTAATTAAGTTGAGAGCGGTGAGCCGAGGATACAGATAATAATTGGGTACACTAAATTGGGGAGAAAACTGGGGTAAAAAAATTGGAGACGACTACATATATAAAAATAAATAAATAAAAAACATATTCTGTAACTAGTACTTATTTTGCTAGGCAGTTGTGGATTCTTTGGCATCCCAGGAGCAGGCAGTGGTCCTGTTGGTCCCATCAATAATTTATCTATAAATATGTTTCCATTTAATTAGGAAAGCTCAAAGTCAGCAGACTTAAAAATATAATCCAAGATGGCCACTGGATGAAAGATAAAGCGAGGTTTAGGGCATGAAAAAATATTTTTCACATTTAAAATATTTTGTGTTTTTTTTTATTTTTTTTATTTCAGATATGTTTAAGTTACATGAAAACTGTTTGCAAAAGTCCATTTGATTTTTTGATAGTTAAAAACATAGATTACGTTTCCCCACCCAGGACTGTATCTTAGCTCAGTTGACGCCATCTCGTCACACTCGCACTCTTCCCAACCCACCCACGTCACGTGATCTCCGCATCCCAGATGACCACCTACAGGAAAAATACAATACTATGCATTTTGCCGGCACGCCGTACCTGCAGACACTACATTAATTAATCTATTTTCTTTTTCTAATAGATTATCACTACCTTGCGTACTTCTCCTGCTTAACTAGTGAAACGTGCGCTTGAACTTTACAGTCAGCACTCACCTATCCGACCCTATAAGGCCACTTCTGACCAGACTTCTCTGGACAGTAAATGGGTGTACCAGGGTCCCACTGTTTTCTGCCAATTCTAAGCTGATGGCATTGCTGGACATCTTCCGATTGCGAAGGGAAGTAAGCATAATGTGTTTTTCATCTGCTGCAGTAAGTTTCCTTGGCCGACCACTGCGTCTACGGTCCTCAACGTTGCCCGTTTCTTTGTGCTTCTTCAAAAGAGCTTGGACAGCACATCTGGAAACCCCTGTCTGCCTTGAAATTTCTGCCTGGGAGAGAACTTGCTGATGCAGTATAACTACCTTGTCTCTTGTTGCTGTGCTCAGTCTTGCCATGGTGTATGACTTTTGTAAACTGTCTTCAGCAAACTCACCTTGTTAGCTGAGTTTGGCTGTTCCTCACCCAGTTTTATTCCTCCTACACAGCTGTTTGTGTTTCAGTTAATGATTGTGTTTCAACCTACATATTGAATTGATGATCATTAGCAACTGTTTGGTATAATTGTTTAATCATACACCTGACTGTATGCCTACAAAATCCCTGACTTTGTGCAAGTGTATCTAGAAGAATTGATGCTGTTTTGAAGGTAAAGGGTGATCACACCAAATATGGATTTGATGTAGATTTTTCTTCTGTTCACTCACTTTGCATTTAGTTAATTGATAAATATAATCTATTAACATGTCAATTTTTGAAAGCATTCTTACTTTACAGCATTTTTTCACACCTGCCTAAAACTTTTGCACAGTACTGTATATATATTGTAGCGGTTTCAGGGGTTGTGTTGTGGATGGACGTTATGTGCCTGCGAGGTTTCTTTGTTTTTTGGCTGCCAGGACCACGGACAGCAATATGAAGTATTCCACAGAGGCAGGCCCACGGACAGCTCAGTGGAAACTTCTAGACTGCAGCAGAACAGCCACACCTGTCTCCAGTTGTAATCAGAGCCAAACTGCAGACAGGTGATACTAATCAGTTGCTCTATTTAACCGCGCCTCTGGATTTCTTTCTTTGTCTTTTTTTGACCCTGGCAGGTAATGGAGTAGGAGGTATTTGGAGAGAGAACGTGTACTGTGGAGAAGGAGGTTTTACAGAGATAATTACAACAAGGATTTGAACACTCAACGACAAACTAGGACTGGACTGGAGAACTCGAACAGCACTTGGACCCACCTTCTGTATGAAAACGACCCTCGGTAATAAACCCTGGCTTGAAAAGACAATGCTTGAAGGACCTCCCACTGGTGGTGGACTATTTACTTTGTTTGCTTTGATTTTTATTTATCAAGAATGCTGTCAAAGCCTGAAAATAATAAACAGGTTTTAACCTTTACTTGGGCTTGTGTTGTGTGGCTTTGTGTAAACCCTGCCTTACAAAGAACCCGCTCCAGAAAACGCTACTATATATATATATATATATATATATATATATATATATATATATATATATATATGTGTATATTTAATTCCAATTAATTAAAACAGTATCCAAAGTCAGTATTCAAAATTGCAGAATATAGTGCTCGATAAGGCCCTAATGTCACAGTTCACTTGAAAATGAAAATGCACAAAAACAACTAAAATCACAGGTAAAAAAAAAAAAAATTATATATATATACACACACACACAAAGTATGTAAAACTGTTTAATGAATAACTGTTACATTACCATTGCTTGTCTCATTCGCTTTGTTTTGGCTGCATTTTCATCAAGTGAAACTGTAACTGCACAACCAAGACAGACTGATTTGACATTTTTTAAACCCCCTTTTTTAAACAGGGGCTGTGACGGATATTCAGATCAACTGTAACACTGAAGAGATGGGCTTTGTATCAGAAAACTGGTGATGGAGTTGGAAATCACGTGTGACGGGTAAGTGCATTAATCATTAAGTGATCAGCCAATCGGTGATCAGCCAATCGGCTTCCAGATCTAGCAGGCTTCTATTTTGCATAGATGCCTGCTGGCCTGGAACGTTGAAGTGTTTAACTGTGAATTACATTTTAAATCAATCCGTGCATAAATACTGGCTTTTTCCCTTAACATTCTAATCTACAACTAATCTGATAACATAAAAAGCTACATAAACATTGATACTTTCTGACACTGGTCTAGAGACAAGGAAAATCAAGTCTGTGGCAGGACATGGTAATGAAGGCTCAATTCGCAGCTACTGCACAACAGACCAACAGGAAAGACACGATTGGTCCACAATTCTGTCATAAGCTGGATCCAAACAATACCCTGCCTCAACCAGCCAGTCAAACTGCCAACCCTGTTTCAGTTCTTTCCGCACTAGCCAATCTACTCCCTTCCAGCTTGAATGACTACCTGCCTCCAAAACAAGTTCTGAGTCCGACTCTATACTACACAGACTATTCAACAATCCTACAGTTAATTTATCTGGCAATATCATAATAATAATAAAAACTGTTTTCTTTACATATATGCCATTTTACTATTCTAATTATGTTAGGGACTATTTTCCTCAGTGAAAGGTTATCCGGCAAAATATCAGAAGTTCAAGGTAAATATAGGTTTTAAAGTTTTTTTTAAAAGCACAAAAATAAAGAAATAAATTGTTTTCTAATAGCAACAGAGCTCTCTCGATGCTTGCTATACCATGTGGTAGATGACCTTGACTTTCATTAGCGCCCTCGCCTACGGCTCGGGACGTATAACTCCAGTCGCGGTCATCTACCACATGGCAGAGCCCGCATCGACGGGCTCTATCGCTTAAATAATACATGGATTACATTAGTTTATCTCAAATGTAATCAAAAATTAAATATAGACTGACCCTGTTTTCATTTATGTCCCAAATTCTGGGCCGCTTTGGTTTTTAGATTTACGTCCCAAATTGTGGGCCACTATAATTTTCAGATAACGTCCCAAAATCTGGGCTGCTCTGGTTTTTACCTTTCAATTAAAATATAATGTGGTAATTTGCTTTACTAATATAACAAACTATGGGTTACTACTTTATATAAATTATCATGTTATGCACAAACGTAAGAATTATTTTTCTGTAGTGGTGTGCTTTTTTTCTTTCAAACAGCATATATAATATATAATTTAATGTCACAACAGTTTGGGTGACAAACTGCTGGTTTGGGACAGAATAACAAACAGTAGCCTTAATTCTTGAAACGTTTAATGACAAGTATTTGGATGCACAGAATTAAAAAGACAAGTATTTGTCCTCCTGTCATACCCCAGGAATTATTTTCCTGTAACTCACTGAAGCGCATATATATATATATATAACATACACATAAATACATACACACACACAGAGAGTGTACAAAACATTAGTAACTTCCCAATATTGAGTTGCACCCCCTTTTGCCCTCAGAACGGCCTCAATTCATCGGGGCATCAACTCTACAAGGTGTCGAAAGCATTCTACAGGGATTCTGGCCCATGTTGACTCCAATGCTTCCCACAGTTGTGTCAAGTTGGCTGGTAGTGGATCTCTACTCCAAATAGCTTGTTCCATCTCATTCCACAGATGCTCATTTGGATTGAGATCTGGTGACTGGGCAGGCGACTGCAGTAAGCTGAATTCACTGTCATGTTTGTGGAACCATTCATGGACAATCCTAGCCTTGTGGCATGGGGTATAGTTGTACTGGACTGTTAGTTGACTAACTGTAGCCCGTCCTTTGGCCTCTTTCATCAATGAGCCATTTTCAACCACTGACCTGCCATTGGCTGGATGTCCTTTGTGTGGTGGACCATCCTTGATACACACGGGAAACCGTTGAGAACGGGGAACTTAAATCTCTTGTCTTGCTCATTTACCCTCTGAATGCCACACATACACAATCCATGTCTCAATTGTGTTAAGGCTTAAAAATCCTTCTTTAACCTGTTTCCCCTTCATCTACACTGATTGAAGTGGATTTAACAGACTACATCAATAAGGGATCATAGCTTTCACTTGGATTCACCTAGTCAGTCTATTTCATGGAAAGTGCAGGTGTTCCTAATGTTTTGTACATTCAGTGTGTGTGTATATATATATATATATATATATATATATATATATATAATATATATATATATATATATATATATATATACAAACCAAAGGACTAGTACCTTTTGAAATGTAATAGTCCTGATGTAACTTATTAGTCCTTATGTGAATTGCCAAAGTTGAAACCAACAACAGTTGTGGGCCCTTAATATTAGGCTTCAATTGTATTTTCCTAAAAAATAAACACTGTTATAAATGTACATTTTATTTATTTATTCATTTTAACAAAGGCACCTTAGCAAACGCTCCTACAGATTGATCAATCACCTGTTTGCACCTCGTTACTCGATGACACAAATATTATTTTTATTTTATTGTTCACTACATGCGTTGTATTTTGTTAGTTGGCAGCATTTAAAAAAAAAAATAGCAGTGGGGAAAAACTCTACAGCAATTACAGTGAACTAGGTTGGATACTAAATGACAGCATAAAATATACAAAAGAAAAATGAGAGAAACGCAGACCTTTAACAAAGCTGGGCGACTTTGTATAAATGAATTTAAATATGTGGAGGATCACCTTCCGGTTTGTCAGAACCGCCAGTAAATGTTTTACTTTAAGAGCTGCAGTAACAGTTCTGATTGTCATAGTTCCGATTGTGTCCTTTCGTAAATGAGGCCCTTTATCTCTGAATGCTAGTGCGAGTGTGGCATAATAAAGGAATAATGCATGACTTGGCACATGTTGATAACATCACGCCTCGGGTGGTTTATTTATTTCATTTATATAGCGCATCTCGTACACAAATATCAGAAAGCGCTGTACAATGTATTAAAAAAAATAAAAAGCATTTACACAACACATTTGTGTAAAAGGTCCCCAGGCATGTCACACACATTCAACTGCTACATAATAAATAGCATATTTAAAAAAAAAAAAAACTGTATATACAAAAATAATATTAAAAAGCAGAAATTTTAAAGTTACATTAAAACCCACTAAGATAAGAAAGCTGTTTTATAAAAGTATGGTTTTCAGTCTTGACTTAAAAACTGTAACAGCCCCAGCTTCCCCGACAAAAGAAGGGATCGTCCAGGAGCTAACATTGCCTAAGTACTCTAAAAATGGACTTATCAGTCCCTTAAAGTACTACAATTTTAATGTCCGTCTTTGTAAACTACAAGTCCCAGAGAGAAATAAATGATAGGTCTGGTCAAAAATATTGTTTGCAAAAATGGACAAACAAATAAAAATGTGCTTTTTGAACAAAAGAACACATTTGTACATAGTTTGCAGTTCTTCCAGGTTTAATGTGTATTTACAAATTCATACTACCACTTAAAACTTGTGTAATGATTCAATGAAAGACTATCTGGGCTCTTTTGGGGGCGTTTATTATATAAATATAAATTATATCATGTCAATGCAGGCCAGCGGTTTAGGGTTACCCCAGTGATGACCTACTTCAGTGTTGAGTTTTTTTTTTTTTTTTTTTTTAACTAGGATACTCTTGGCTTCTTTATCAGAATCAGCTAAATTAAGTTATTGAATACATATTGAATTTTTTTGTAAAGTCTGTATAAAAAACAGCAGAAATATTTTCTTTCCCAGATTTAACGTACATTTTCTCCAGATTTCTAAACCTTGTGAAAAATGTTTATATAAATGTTTACATGTGTACTTTGAGATATAATTTAAAAATCTGAAAATATTTAACAACTTTTAAACTGCTAAATAAATATTTAAGTTAAATCCAAAATCTGGGATTTGAAAAATTAATATTTAACTTTGAAATAAATATTTAAGTTAAATCTGCTATTTATTATTCATCAAGAGTACTTTCAAACAAACTAAATGTAACATTTCTGAATCCTGACAAACAGACCTTCTGCTTAGTTCTTACATTTTTACCTTTGACACAGTTATCCTTTCAGGAAAGGGAAAAAAGAAGTTGCAAAACTTGTTTTGGCCTCCTGCAATGACTTCACTGCCTTTGCAAGCTTTGGTGAGATACCATATCATGCAGATGAAAGTGTTTGACACTAATATCAGAGGGAAAGGAACTCTTTGTAAGGCTCTGTGGCAGAGAGAAGTTTGACAGTCTAGACAAACTGACAGCCCATCTTTTTGGAACACTTCTTTCACTTGCATGCACTGCATGCTTTTCACCAAATATATGTGAGCAAAGGAGCAAATCCATCTATTCCAGACCCAATGGATTTTGGTCGAAAAGTAACCCATAGAATCCTTACCCCAGTACCAATGACAGTCACCTGAGCCACTGTCACTGGAACAAAATCCATTTTGTGGCTGTAAAAAAGGACGATGCCTTCACAATTGTAGATGTGCAAAAAACAACATGCCACGTGTCTCCTGCATGTGTACTGCATGCAGAACATGGAAAACGTGCCCCAATAACAGAGCTAGAAGAAGATCAGGAGTTCATCACAGATGATCTGTAGAGTAGTTAGTTTAACAGTTTTAAGGATATTTCCTTTTCTTTTACTTGGGATAAGTATACATGTACACTCTAAGTTTTAAGATAACATAAACAAGTTCCTTTCCTTATGTTTAGTGAAACAAAGACTTAAGAATTTAGCAGATTTAGATTCATGTTAAAAATAAGACACACACACACACCCCCCCCCCCCCTCAAAAAAACAAAAAGAAAAGCTAAATAATAACACCCATGGAGGTGGCCAACTGCAGTGTTACGCATATTTTTACACAATCACAGATAAATAAGTCAGTGATGGTCTCAACTCTAACAAGAGCTGTCTCGGTGTTATGTGCAGCATGAAATCAGACAAACTTCTTAGATACACCATTAAGAATTAGACATTTTTTGTAATTGATTTGCAACAACTATTTCTATAACATTATCTAAGCATGGTAAATTGGAGATTGGCCTATAGTTATTCAGGACTTTAAGAAACACAATTTGGACCCTAAGCATAGGCTTTACCACAGTGACCTTAAGTGCTGAGGGAACAATACCACAGGAACCATTTATAATTTTTTAAATGTGGGTATTAATAGCACGTGAACCATCTTTTAAATGTTTGTAGGAATAGGAAAAAGAGAGCATGTGGTAGCTCTCATATGCTGAACTAGCGCTGTCAGTTCTTGTAAATTAATCAAAGAAAAAGCTTCAACAGTAGCCTTAACAGCTCTAATTGGTAATACTGCACTAGAATCATCCTAACTAGAAGGTGTCTGTGTAATCTGATGTCCATATTTTATTTTTTTTAAAGTTTAAAAAGTCATTGCAGCTAAGAGAGGAGCCAATGTCAAGGGCGGAGCTATTAAGGGGAGGGTGGGGTGGGGGGGGCCATTTCAGAGAAATCTAGGATCATTTTTATTTGTTTCAATTAAAATTAGAATAATATGATGATCTAGCCAATGCCAAAGCCTTCCTTCCACGCAATTTAATGAACATGCAGTTTAGATTCCCTCCATTCTAATTTACGTCTCTCATATTTTAGTTTACAAATTTACCATTCTAGTTTACCACAGTGAGTTTTAAATGGTGCTATAGTATCTAAGATACCAGTCGAATAGATGTTGTAGGTATTAATCAACTGATAAGGAGTCAGGGGGTGACAATGAGCTCCATACATCAGAAAACTTTACTGAAGTTGAAGAATGAATTACTCAAGTTTTAATTGTATGATTCAGTAGATACTGACAGATTAACCTAAAACAACGACAAGATGATCAGAAATAGTGAGATCTATCGTTATGAGATTGCAAACAGCTAAACCACGAGAAATGACTGATCTAAATTTGGCCCACGATTATGCGCAGGATCTTTTACATGCAAGATATAATCTAAGGAATCCATTATCTTCAGAAATTCCAAGGAGTTAGAATCAGAATCAATGTCCACATGAAGGTTACAATCGCCCAATAAAAGAATCCGATCATACTTGACTGTCAGTATAGATAGCAGATCACCAAATTTGGACAAAAATAATGGGTTTGACTTAGGTGGGCGACAAATAATTATAATATGAACAGGCAATGGGCTATTTAATGTTAAGGTTAAAACTTCAAAAGATGAATAACCTTCAACAATTTCCTGTTTGTTTCTATATTCACTAGGGAAGACAGTAGCAAGTCCACTCCCTGCCCAGTAGCAAGAACTTTCTGGAAAAAAAATAGTTAGGTGGAGATGTCTCAATCAGAGAAACATTGTTATCCAGTCCAAGCCATGTTTCGGTTAGAGAGACTGTCAATGTTGTACTCCTGAATAAAATCACTAATTAACGGAGCCTTATTAGACAAAGATCTGACATTAAATAAATCTAGATGTAGATTGGTCCAATCCAGAGCATGTGACTGAGTAGAGATACCAGTAAATTGACTAAGATTACTGCAGCACACACCTCTATGACAACTCAGCATGTAGTGGGGACGGCAGAATACTTTAACCTCAATTGTAAATACTCTTTAGATTCCCTCTCCTTAATTACATAAAACATGTTTCAAATCACTATGTAATCAAAGTGATACTTTGTGGAAAGAATTATACCAGTTTTTTTCAACCAAAAACACGGTTTTATTTATTTATTTATTTTACTATTTATGAGGGGAACATTGCAAAAATAAAACTGTAAAAAAAAAAGAAAACCGACTAAATTATTGGTTTTGCTGAGTTAAGAGTGACTGTAGAGCAGTCACTCAGGTTCCAAACTTATTGTAAATCAATAAGATAACAAAGAAAACAAGTGGCAAAAAATAACCAAAAACAACAACTATTTATTTCAGAACTGCAAAATACAAAAGTGCTCAAATTTGAACCAACAAGTACAGAACAATGTACATACTATTCACAGATGTATCTGTAAGTATCCAGTGTGTGATACTTTTCAAAGCAGACACCTATCTAACACAAAACTATCTGCGCTTACAGGTGTGCTTCTCCACCCCCCTCCACGTCGGGCTCGTCGTGATCTCTCTCCATTTTCCTCCTCTGACTCGTCACTTTGAAAAAAATGAATTTCTTCTTCACTGGATTCTTTGAAATCTTCATCTAAAACTACTTTCATAGTCACTGACTTCTTCATCCATCATCTCTGCAAGTTCTTCAGGCTGCCGTGTCTTTCTCTGCCATGATACTCTCTCCAAGTCCTGTCTCTGTTCAAATTGTTTTTCTCTGTCTTTTGAAGATACTTGGCTGGTTCTGCCTTCTTTCTGATCAGAGACGATTGGGGAACACCCTCTGTCAGCTTTCTCTGCTCCGAGCAGACACATGACCTGTCAAAATAGGGTTTTTTGCAATGTTGGACTGTCCAACATCAGACTGGAACAGGATTTTTTGCAATGTCGGACCCACAAAGGGTTAAACGATGACTTGCCCCATTTATATCCCCTCCCACCCTCCTTGCTCGTTTAAATGGCTGGATAGGTTGCTTTCAACGTTGGCTGCTAGAATGCCTGCTCCATGATGGTTCAAATGCAACTCATCTTTCCTGTAAAAGTTTGGCCGATTCAAAAAGCTACTCCAGTTTTCCTGAGCACACCATAATGAAATTGCCAAAATCCTACTTATAATTAGGTGACCTCCTAATTCCTGGTAGTATACCTGAGAAAATTACCATGCATTGTTTTTCCTTTAGTTTCCAATACAACTGTTAATCCCTACATGTACTAGTACAACTTAAGTTCTTTTAGTGCCTCCCAATGGTAAATCAACTCTTTCCGCCATATTGAGAACTTTTGCTCCTGGAAGACAGACAATGGACCTGTTTATCTGGTCTTTCCTACAAAAAGATCCATCAACAAAGCGCAATACAGAATCCCCCACAACTGTAACTTGCTTCACAGTATTATCAGACTGACCAAAGCCTTTTCACAACACTGTTCATTGTAGTCTAAATCATTTCTGGTATTGCTCAACGCTATAAATCTGTTACATAAAGTCATTTGTTCCGATGATCCATTTTCAGCTGTACTCTCCTTCCAGCTTGCAGTAAAACCCGGTTCTCTTTAAACTCCTGTTTCTTCTCTGATACATATTTGGTGTATATATTTGCATCCTTTTCTGAATCCAAGACCAACCATGAATTGTTCAAACACTAATTTTATCAATTAATTTCTCATCTACACTTAAGTCTCTAAGTGTAACAACCTAATGTTCATGTTCAACAATCTGAGTTTTCAGGACAATAACGAACTGGCATTGTTCACAGCTGTAGTTATCATCATGGGCGGCACTTATAAGAGGCTTAGGGAGGCTAAGCCCCCCCCAAAATAAATTGCCCAAAGCCTCACAACAAATTGTCCTGACCAACACAAAAAATATTTGTGAGAGAAGATCGATTTTTTTTTTCCCTGCAAGCGCGCAAAGCAGGTCTAACAAACTTCTCATTTTTCTACTGCGCAACCGCCAGAGGGCTAGGGCAGCTGGGATATCAAAATCAACACTGTAATGTCGATACAGGATTTAGGTGCATTTCAATGTCACTGGAGGAGACAATGCTTGGCTGGTTTAACATCAATTCTTCCCGCCGATCTGAGCCCCCCATACCGTTGCAGGCGGCAGCCGACGAAAACTCTAACTCCTTTTTGCTCATTCCCTTGCCTGGAACATTATCTTTACAACTTCCTCATTTATTATAATTGCTGCTATCTATACAAACTGCTTGATCTGAATCTGATTTTACAGTTTGAACAAATGCCACCTTTCAGAACACTGTTTGTGGTGCCAGATTATGAATGTTTCTGAAGTTTTTTCTTTAGATTTTTCCAGGCCTTCACTCCATTTTCAGTGAAAGTGGGGTCTTTTGAACGTCTGAAGACTGGAGACAATGCTTGGCTGGTTTAACATCCATTCTTCCCGCCAATCTGACCCCCACATAGATATTCAAAAGTTTACGGTAAGACTGCAGTTATTATTTTTTTTTGCAAATATACCTTATGAAATACGTTGAATGCCCCTTGATTATAAGTACGATACTAAGTGTGTGTTTAGAAGCTTAATAGACCGTATTAATAATTGATTTAAATTGGTGTGAAGTGATGGAAATGGTGTTCGAAATTGGTGTAGGTCCTGTAGGACTGCAGAACAGGTTAAGGGATTTAAAGGTTTTTAAAAAACAGTGCAGCTTGTTATCTGTTTTTCTAAATTTCCTTAAAATGGGCATACCATGTTTTAAAGTACAAGCTAGTGCAATGTCAAACTTATCTTCAGCGATCTTCTTTGCTTTAACAAGCATTTTTTCTAAAACCATACTGAAACAGTGCTGCTTGCATCCATTAAAAAAGCAAAAAAACAATAAACTAAACAGCGTACCATCTAATAACCAGTAATCAACACATTAATGCATTCAATTTCCAGCTGTACAAATACATTCATTTTGTTACGTTAATCAGAACCATAACTATACACATACTTTACAAGTGTACCACTGCGTTGCACTGACATGTGGAACAAGTTACAGTATGTATTAGTCATTCAAACTACTCCATTCAAACAAAATGTTTTCTACATCGGGCCATAAACACGTTCCTCCTCTATCAGCTTGTTTTTCTTTCGCCATTTTAAGTTTACCTTTGTTTCGTCTCCAGTCACGTACTGTTTTTTTCAGCATTGTGATCGCCAGGCTTCAACAACACGCAATTTCAAACCTGTTGTGTAGCATTTTCATTTTTTATCTGACTGTCCTACTTTATCCAGTCTCAAAGACACCTGCATTACAACATTGCATTGCAGTTACAACAAATAGAAGACTTGATAGGTTTCCTCTTTTTAATAAACAATAGCTGTTTGCTATGGATCCCAGGTGCGGGTTAAGACTGAATGTTGACAAATCAATGACTCGTGAGGGTGGGAATAAGGAAATTCATATGGCTTGATAGCTACTGTGTTAACAGTGAAGCAGTATAGCTGTGACTTTCATATTCTGAAGACTGGTAACTTTAACCTTTTTCTTTTCCTCCACGTACACACATCTGGGTTGAGAAGAGGCCAGTCAAGAGTCTGAAAGCTTGTGTTTAACATTCAAAATGATTGAACCGAGACCGAGAAACGTGACTTGAATGCCATAGATCCTGAAAAAATAAATCCGGTTGTTGACAGTTCAGATTCAGCGAGCCATAATAACTGTGGCTGTAGTAATCCCATTTGGCACAAGTACAGTAGTTTAATATTAGACACACCAGCACATAAGCCGCACTGGTGTATAAGTTCTTCCCCCCTTTTAAGGGCCCCGCAAAAATGACTAGAAAATCGACTTATACAGTGTTTTTTACGGTACCTCTGAACTCTCCTGCTGTGTTTATAATAAACAAAGACATCCTCTCCTGCATGAATGATGAGCAGTTGCTTTCTAGACAAAACTATTAAAATAAGCAACGATCTCTCCTACAGTACATAACAAATCTTTGATATCACCCTCTTCAAGTGTTCTCCAGTTTCTTATTGAACTGTACACTGAAACATGTTTATCTCCAATAACTGATTTACAGTGTGAAAGATAACCAATCACTGTTTGCACTGGCTAACAGCATCAAAAAGAAAATTACCTCTGACAGTAGCTTTATGAAATTAAGATCACTAACATAAACAGTCCAAGGCAAAGGTCATTATGTGAGAAAGACCTTAATTAAACTGCCAACCTCAATATTATCCTGTCAGACCATACAGCGTATGCATAGGGTTGTTATTGTCTCAAATTTGTGCACTTGTGCTTTATACCAGCCAAATAATAATTTTTTTCTATCACTTTACTATTAATGTGTTTTCAATCATCATTTACTACTCTTATTTGTCATTTATCTAAGCAAGCCTGAAGAAAACACAATTTCAGTATAAAAATAGCCAATAAGTGTGCACTACGACACTGCACCATTAATTTCTTCCACTCTTTTTAAAGATTTACTGAAAAGGGACCAGCATGTCTTGTCTTATGTTTGAAGAAAAACTTACCTGTAAAGTGTAAAGTCCCCTCGAGAAGCTCCTTCCCACTCACTTCCTTCTTCAGCTGCTTGTAATCGGCTGTCAGGATCTCAATGTGCTCTTCATGCAGGACCTTTCCTGCATGAAACAAGACAGGCTAGAGGGGTGTCCTGGAGGGCTGGTGTCCCTCTTGGTTTTTGTTCCAACTGTACCCTAAATTACTTAATTGGACCAATTAAGCTTCTAATAAGCACTTAATTGGTCCAACTAAGTAATTTAGGGTACAGTTGGAACAAAAACCAGGAGGGACACTAGCCCTCCAGGACCCTCTGGTAAAGCAATGGGACAGTGGCTGTGCTCACAGGTGCAGATGCACCCCTAAAGTTCTTAAACATTAACAACATTCTTCAATTTATTTGAACAGTTTAAAACTGGTAAACTACCTGCAAGCAATAGCACATTCTAACAAGCACTTGGAAATCCTGTAAGCAAACAAAAATATGCCCATCATAATGTTCAGAACTAAAGTATTGGTATCTAGCAGAAACCTAATTTATGTCAATATCAAGGTCTTAGTCTGCGGGATCAGCGGGTAAAGGTTTCGTACCCCATAAGGCTTTAGGCAACATTTAAAGCCAGGCCTCTGGAGGTGAAATGCTTGTATATTAACCCCTTGTGGTCCTATGTTGGACCAGGTCCGACATTACAATTTCCCCTTTCCAGTCCAATGTCGGACCGTGTCATTACAGCCCAATACACTACAGAGATAACACAGACATAACAAAGGAGGTAGCTGCTTTTGCATCCAGCGCTCAAAGAATATCACAGAAATTTGCAGAGCTTTTTGAGATGTTATAGTAATAAAATAATGACTCGGATCACATTATTGAGGAGTTTGGTGGTAAAACAAGTGATCAGGAGAGGATTTATCAGTATGCACGTCTATAAAGAGGTATGTGAAAAATACAGCGAACAAGGGGTGGGGCTTGGCTATAGGTACAGTACTGAGTGTTCTTTTGCGATTCAATGCCTTTTAAACCAGTATTACTCAGCGAGTGTAAAATAAACAGCGCGTGTGAAAATAAATTACCTGACACACCTGACAAGTGCTGAATAAATGGACTGCAAAGAGTTAACCTATCCCCAAACTAGCTTACCCTTCCTATCAGCAAGATCCCAGAGTTCTCGAGCAACTGCCACTGACAAGCTCATTGGATATTCTACACAGACATGTTTTCCAGCATCAAGGAATTTTCTGTGCAGTAAAAGAAAGAACAAAAAAATAGATAAAAACTGCTCTGCAACAACCATATCAGTTTTATGTACAAGGTCTGGAGTAACTAGCCAAATCACAGAGATATGGCTTCCAAATAAAAAGCCAAATAAAATGTTTGATATTGTAAACAACTCTTTCTGGGAAAATTAGTGGAACTAGACGATTACCACCATCTAGTTGTGAGTTTGGAAAATAATATTCTATGTCCATTATTTAAATATTGGTACTTTAAATATTTACACACACAAAAGTAGCACTTAGGCTGAGGCTGGATACAGGCACAGACTTGCATTTGTTTGTTGTAGACACAAATATAAATGGGACAGACAACAAGAACCGGTCCCCCAAACTCTTCACGTAAACGCTGCATACAGCAGAGTCATTACCTGATGTATTCCTCATGGGTTATGTTTTCTGTACAGATGATAGCTGCTTGAATATCCTCCCTGTCAAGGGCCTCTTCTAGGGTGATCTGTTTCACACCCTGCTGGTTGTCCAGTGTCCTCCTGGAGTTAAAACAACAGTGGGAATTTCAAAGAGCCAACATTTAAAAAAATGGCAATGTGTCGCCACATCATTTAATTATGACTTCTTGATGTATGAGCAGCAATATGATTACATTACTTTGCCATATAATATAGTACGATATAGGTTTTGTTTATGGATATATTTTATGGCTGCTCACATAAACAATGCAGATTCATTTTTTCAGATTGAGCAAAATTGTCAGGAAGTAAAACTTTATGGGCATAACTACGTATAAGGTCTTTACAACACATGTAGCCAAGTGGATTAACTGCTAGGAGTCCAGAAGATGATACTGACGAGACTCTCCCCTGATAGTCTGTAAAATTCAGAACTATACTGCAATACATCACCATGACCTACAGCCACCTTATATACATATAAACATGTGGGTGTGTATATATTAATAGAAAAGCAAAATCACTGTGTCTCATGATGGGTTCATTTGTGAAATTTAAACACTTAGGAAATGAAACAGAATTAACATTGCTGAGCAATAATGCTTTAATTACTTTTTCACCAAAAAGTAACATTTAACAATCATAACAAATAACACTCATAAATCCCAAGCATTCTCTTACACATTTAAAACCTTGCTAAAATCCAAACCATCAACAGAAAAATAAACATTTGCAAAACAGAAGAAAACCTTACTGTCTACAGCCCAGAAAAAGTATAAACATCGTCCCCAAACCATTATTTAATGATACTCCTACTGGTACTTTCTCATTTTGGGCTTACATTTGAGTTCTATGAAATAAGTGTTACTGTCAAAGACCTACTGGTCATACTAATTTAACAAAAAAAAAAAAAAACTACTGCAGGATCCAGTGATGCATTTTACCCCCAGGGATGTAAACAGTAATATCTATTATAAGAACAATTTATATTTAATAATTGAGGGTTGCCCTGGAAAAACTAAATTTTGCTTCATAGTAATAGCAATGCATTGTGTATTTTGGAAAATTAAAAAACATGTGATGGATAAATTCAACCCACAAACAACATTTCATTTTTGTAAAAAATGTATTTGGTTGTCAAAATGAAGCAAGTATAGCAGTGTGTAACAGGGGAGCTCTGTGTTGACTGTCTGGTGTATGCATGGTCCTGCAGGTAGGGGTCAGCAGCCTATAAAATAACGCTCAGCTCTGCCCCTCTAGACCAACAGAGAGCTAGCGGAAGCACTGCTGGAAACAACGGTGGACGGACGGAGAAAGAGAAATAAACAAACGAAATGAAAGAGATTATAGGAGATCGAGGAATCCTTGGGCAGACCCCGCACGTGTATAGTTGGAGGGAACCGAGACTCGGGCCGTAGGGCTAGCGACGGTTGGGGAAACGCTGCAAAGTGCAGCAACTTTATTTTCTTGTTTCTTATTTTTAGCACTTGCACATGCACTTGACTGTTTACCTGAATTGGTAAACCCGTGATCCTGTTTACTGTTGGCAGTATTCAGGCCATGGACAACAGTGCCCTCTGCGGGATGAAAATAATTAAAAGAAGGAATATTAATAAAACTGGGCACCAGTGCGGTGCTTTCAAATAAACTGTCTGTCTCCCGTGTGTGTCATTGAATTGCCTACCACCCTTCCACACAGTGGTATTCAATTACATTCTCTGGCAGGCCAGATAAGGCAATGTCAAAACATGGGGAGTCCACAGGACGTTCATAATGTGTGTAGTGGTGGTGGGGTGTTTAAACAGTATGAAAATCTTTGCATAACAGAACGTTGAAACATTACCCTTGCACCAATCAACTAATAACCAATCTCAGAAACAACCACTTACAATGACACAATGTGTGATCGCCATTTAATAACAAAAATAGAAAGTAAATATATTTTTCCTGAAAACATTCAATTACATCTTACAAACAAGTAATTATACAAAGCCCACTAATGCTATTAAAACAGCTTGCTATTAATCTTCATTTTATTTAAATAATGAAACTAAAATAAGTTAAATTCATGAAAAAATAATTAATGGACATCTAATTTCCCTTTCTTTTATTATTGCCTGAAATTAACACTCACTTCCACTTTTTTCAGAAAATTACTGCGCAGCAAGTTAACTAATGAAAGCACATCAATTATTAAATCGCTTTACTTAGGTTGCTTTACATGTTCCAATGTGTTTAAATGCAAATTAAAAGTTTCCAACTTAATTACACTGCATGACAGTAAACACTGGGAGAATAAACTGATGTGCGTATTTAACGTACCATCTTTACAGGCATGCCATAGGTGCATTTCTTATTGTGATTAAATGAGACGTTTATCAGTGGCATAAAAAGTGCATATATATATATATATATATATATATATATATATATTATTTTTTTAAGCATTTAAAGGTCCATTTAACCCATGCTCTGCTTCAATTGAAAAATAAAGATCGAAAAAAAAAACCAGTAAATTCTTTAAAAAAATAAATGTCGATATTAATCATCGATTTGACAAAAAAATTAAAATTGAATAGTAGCAAGCCTATATACTGCAAACTTTAAGCGATTGTCCTTGTAACATTTTCTTAAGAGTGGCTTGTTCCTTGGCCTGTGACCATTGAGACTTTCACCATGCAATACTCGACCTGTGGTTGAAATGCAAACCCCAGTTCCACTTGCATCCAATTCACTTTGAATATCTTTGGCAGTCAATCTCAGATTGTTATTAACCTTCCTCACAATTCTTCTACTTGTTCTTGGTGAAAGAACCTTCTTTCTTCCAGACCGCGGGAGTGTTGTGACAGTACCATGAGTCTTGTACTTCTTGATAATAGAAACAATAGTTTAAATCGTCATACTCAAATGCTTGGAAATCTTCTTGTATCCTTCTTCAGCTTTATGACAATAAATCATTTTAAAAGGTCTTCAGATAGCTCTTTACTTTTACCATATTGACTTACTGGTAATAACAGTAATTGTCCTATGCCTAACCCTTTTATATGCTCTAATAATGTTATCCAACAATCCAGCATTTTCTAGACTTTTCTAGAACTAGGTTCTGCATTATAAAATTGACATTTCTAGCACCTTGTAGACAATACTATCATAGTATCAAAGGGTATGAATACTTTTGAATTTGCATTAGAGTTTTGCAAAATAATTGCTAAAATAAATAATTGTAGGCATCTATTTATTGTAACTTTTTACCTCATCCACAAAAGCAAAACTTTGCTACAAAAGATTTTTCCTAAAATTATTTGTTTTTGAGAAATTTCTAGAAATTATAAATTTCCATTCATTCTGATTTCTCTGTCATCCAACAGTGGCCAACATTGCCTCCGAGTTTAGATGCACTCCCAGGTAGGAGGCTCTTCGAATTGTTCACCGCCTGAGGAGCCAGTCGTCCAGGTAGTTGAGAACTCTGATGCCTTTGAGTCTCAACATGGTGAATATGGCTTCCATGCACTTCGTGAAGACACGAGGAGCCAGAGGGAGGCTCAACGGTAGGACACAAAATTAATATGTGGTCCCCTGAAAGGCGAATCGTAGGTACTTCTGGTGTGCCAGTCTTATTGGGATGTGAAAGTAGGCATCCTTTAGATCTACCGTAGTGAACCAATCTCTTGGCCTGATGGACCGAACGAGCCATTGCATAGTCAGCATCTTGAACCGCCTCTGACTCAGATACAGGTTTAATTGCCTGAGGTCGAGGATCGGTCTTAGGCCTCCATCCCACTTAGTCACCAGAAAGTACTTCAAGTAGAACCCATTGTTGGTGTCCGACGGGTCAACAATGCAAATCGCGACAGATGTTTTTGTCACAGTCTGGAAGGGGGGAGGGGCATAGCCTTGTTTGACATTGTTGAGCACCCAGGTGTCTGTGGTTCGTGTATCCCAGTGTTCAAGGTGGTCCCTTGAAAGAGGGCCCTGGGCCTGAGGCAGCAAACCCCTAGAGCTGATTCTTCTGTGGCGCAGTCTGCACCTGTCGTTTTGGCATGATATGCCTGGGTTTACGTCGGCCTCCTCTAAAGCCCTGGTTAGAGGGGCCTGGTGCTCCAATGGATGGGCTTGACCCTTTGGAGCCTGCAATCTGCAGCGCCATTGGTGCCCAGCTTCCTAATGCTGCTGATGTCCCTGCTTGCACACTGGAGGTGTTGGACTCTCTTGTACAATGGGAGCACTGCAGCATGTCATCTACTGCAGGACCAAAGCTGTGCCCAGGGGTGACAGGAGCATCTAGCAGCATGGCGTTATCTCCTTCAGACAGACGGGCCTGAGAAAGCCACAACTGCCTCCGTGCATCTACCAGTGGCACCAGGTTTCTGCCTACTACCTGCCCACTGAGCTTGGAAAGCTGCAGGAGAGTTCTGGATATGAGGCGGAGCTCATCCAGTTGTTGGACAGAGTGACCTAGGTCTGTAAAGGACCTGACTAGGTGCACCTGATATGCCACGAGGACGCTGTTGTAGTTACCCAGTCGGGCTGAAAAGGCACTAGCAGCATGTCTCTTCTTTAGAAATCATCTCAGTGATCCGGCATTGCTTGTTGGGGTATATAGCTTCCTTGGACAGCAGAGACCGGTTGGCAGTCTGTACCAATCCTGCAATAGAGGCTTCCACTGGTAGAAAGTGGTTCAGCCCCAGCTTGTCTGCATCAAAAACCTGATAAGAGCGCGCCCGCTACACATGGGACAGCTGCGGATGTCACTGGGTGGACCCGGAAGGACTACAGCTCAAACAGGAAGTCTGGATGAGCTGGAGGAGCCGGATAAGGAGCGGGAGGCTGCACATCATATATAGAGTGCCTCTCAGTCAGAGCCGCCAGCCATGAGACCTGCAGAGCTGTCATTGCTCACTGCATCAGGGGTATGAGCTCGGCTGACAGCGATGGTTGCTGCAGAGGGGCTATATCAGATTCCCTTTCCTCCAGGTATGAGGCTCGATCTCCTACCCATTCGGAGGCAACAATGTAGAGAGCACCCTCTAACTCCTCTAACCTCTGGTGGTAGGACAGGGGGGACTTGGAGCAGGGGGACTTACTAGCTTGGGATGGCAAAGCCAACCACCCTTGTATCAGCTCTGTCAGGATCCCCTGTTGATGCAAGACTGTGTCCCAGATCTTGATCTGATCAGGGCTGTGACAGCGATGTTTTCGCACCCCTAGGTGATGAATAAGAGGAGGAAGAGGAGGTGGAAGAAGGAGAACTGGGTCTTTCATGTCTTTTAGTGCGCTGCTTGCCGTGAGGCGAAGCAGGTTCCCTTGAACAGCAAGCTCAACTCTCTAGTGCGTTTTGTGAACTTCGCACAAAATTAGCAGTCTGCCCCATCCTCCAGAGCTGCCTTGGTGTGGTGACAATGATCGGTGCAGAGGTGGAACGTCACAGCACAAGCACAGGACCAAACCAAGTGGTGAGCACCTCTGAAAACAGGAGATTGAACAACTAGTGGCAATATCTGAGAAATGAATGGAACGCTTAGTGCAAACCTGAGGCTGAACCAGGGCTGGATTAACCCATCACTGGGCCCTAGACAAGAATACACTTGTGGGAACCCTGCCCTGAACAAACAGCCACACACACATATACACGCAAACATACATATACACACCTCTATATACATTATCGCCTTGATAACTAGCCACTCTTTTACAACAGGTATAATTCTGTTGTAAGTTATTTTGAATGAATCTGACATAAAATTAACTATAGGGAATGTGCTAAATACATTTCAAAATAAAACCAGAAAGAAAATGAAGCCTACGTTAAATCCTGTAGCACAGCTCGACAAGGACTGTTCCTGATTTACTGAATAAAAAGGTAACAGTTCAAACAAACAAGGAACACCACATGAAGATGAAAAATGGTAATATATAGAAGGGGCTCAAACTTGTTCACTTACGATAGATCCACAACAGTCCATGAAAATATATATAGTAAACATTTGTTTTTTGTTGATCGGGTGGGTTTTGACGCGCTTCATGAAGAAAATGCCCTTTTCTCCAGAGCAGAGAAATCGCCAATGTTTTGGCATATAAGTACGTTCAACTGTTACCTATGGTAGATTTCTGTACCCTATAGAATTCTGTACCCTTGATGACTCATCCCACTCTGTGCTATGCTCCTCGATGAGATCGGTGCCCCCTACTACCTTGTAAGTGCCACATACATTAAAATGAATAAAAAACCCAAAGCATGCTCTTTCTTTCATGTTTCACTTTATCCACAACTTTAAACTCTCATAAGTAGGGCTTCAGTTTTCAGTATTTATTTTTTTTCCATTTTTGTTGTTCAAAAATAGGTTTATCATGAGTTACGATGTGTTGATGAATCCTGTCAAACTTATAAAGTCAAATAATAGCACAGGAATGGAAAGAAGACTCCTGTTACATATCAGTTTCACCTATTCCAGGTTTTACCACAATCTTGATTAGCCAAGAGGTAACATGCTCAGTTGTGACAGGTATTTACTCATAGTAAAACTAGAAATGATCAAACTGTTATGCAATGGGTCTTATTTCCATCCCTGTCACACACACTGCCAAGTAATTTTTAACAGGCAAAAAGTTTCCTACCTGGATACAAAACCCTTGATGCTCATCTTCTCAGAGGCACTGGATGGCAGTGGACTGAGGAGGTCCCGGATCCTCACTCTTCCTGTGATTCCAATCCCAACAACAACGGTACCAAACATGTTGCTCTGCTGGAATGTAAGGAAGGGACTTAGATGGTCAAAAATAATAATAATTTATATAATTACTGGGCAATAGGACCAAATATCACATAAATTTACAGAACCATTTATAATCACAAGACCCCCCACACAGGGATTTACCAGGAAGTAGTATAAGATATATGGGATATCACCATGTTAATCATTTTAAAGATTGTAGTTTCAAGGCAATGATTGATCTTCAGAAAACGAATTGTTACAGTAAAAGGGTAAATAAAACAAAAAGCTATAGAGTTTTTGTTGTATTTTTTTATTTAATTTTTAATTTCAGTAAAAAACATGGGTACAAAATTGTTTTTGTTCATTAATTCAGAAAAAAGTCAAACAAGTTTTTTTATATAGTTTTTTGTTACATTCATTATTTTAGAAAAATAAAATAAACTTTGGGTGGGGGCAACTTTACTACAATGCATTTACTTAAAAATGTATAAAAATAAAACTAAGCGTTACAGCAAAATGGTAAAAACAAGGTTACAATGCATTTACTTAAAAATGAAAAAACAGTTTTAAAAAGGGCTGTAAAGCGTTAACAAGTGCAGAGGCTGGATGTACAGAGCTATTATAACCGATACAGAAGGAAGCGACGCAGGCTGGCTTTAGTGTGTATGTTAAAAAAGACTAACAGTGTTTAAAAATAAGGACCCATCTGTTTAAGAAATGCAAGTACTTCTTAACAAGACAAACCCAACAAATAAATATACATTTAAACAAAAAAAAAATGTATTTTACGCAGCAGTAGGCCTAACCACTTGTAAAGGCAACATGCACCGTGTCAAATGTCCATGCAAAGTTTCTTTAGTTTAAATGTAGACAATGTCCAACTTTGTTACAATGCATTTACTTAAATTGAAAAAAAAAAAAGTTTTAAAGTAAAATGCTACATACCTTAGATGTGTATATGCTTGTCTGTGCATGGGCAAAATGAGAGGCAATTGTGCCTGCGACACAGTCACTGACAGGCCCACCTCATGGGATAAGGGCGTTGGGTGCAATGGCAGGGGGTGGTCTTAAAGATAAGAAAAAATAACTGCCTGGTTGTGCTTTATTTTGATACGCTGTTCAAGAGCCTGCTGTAATTCATTTAGTTAGGATGAGAACAATTTCAAAGCTGGAAATGGTAAACAATGTATAAATCAATTAAAACAAAAATTGGCTGTGTGAGTGCATTTGTTAAATAAATAAAACCTGTTGGTATAAATAGCCCCTCTCAATAATGCATAGAACTCTTCTCGTTACACAGTATGTCACTCCTCGTTTAAAAGTATTTTCATACATAGGGTTATGTATTTACAGAAAACTGCATAAAAAACTATTGTGGATAGCCTCAAGTGCTCATAATAGCATGGTGTCTTTATATAGAAAACTTGTCAAACTGGTTAACAGACCAGTCAGCTTACACAATGCATGAACCAGTTACAATGAATTTTTAAGAGAAACAGAATGGTGGTTGATGACATTCATTCACAAGTTCAAGCCACACTAGTAGAGATGTGCCAGTATGCAAACTGTAACTGTGTTTTTAGGCTACATTTCAGAGTGTACAGCTGCGCTGTCTAAATATGCAGGGGCTCATTGCCCTTTGACAAGCAAGACAGCAAAAGAAGTGAACAACACATCTGAAAGCCTCCAACCTTGGCATGATACCCATGATATCTCAGGGTTTTCCAGTGAGTTTCACAAGAGAACCACTAATACAATTGTAATAAACATTTGTTGGGAAGTTCTTTAGTATATATAGAATGTCATTTATCTGTCACACAGAGGCTGCTGGCTAAGACAGACTACGTTTAGTACTGACAGTTTGGAATATGGATGGTGGTGCACACATGCATTTAGTAGTATTGTGTACAGCAAAATCATTGAAAAAATAGCATGCTTATCGATTTAAACAACTAGGCTAACAATCTTTGTTTTGCAGGCAGTGTTTTCAGGTTGTTACAAGACTGTGGTTCTCATGACTGAATTGTTAGAGGGGGCTAAGACATTACATAGGGATCTAGGCTTTTCTGAACTGAAAACGATATGTTTAGCCGATGTCAAAGCATTTGAATGTTACCATTAAAATGCTTTATAATAACCAGGGCGAATGGAAGTATTTTGCAACAGGTCCAGCTGCTCATTCGAAAATGGCGTTTCAGCTCCTACATAACGACGATTACAGCTTTTTAAACATGAAATCATTTATGAGAGTTGGCTATTTTTTGTGAATATTGCCAAGTGCAGTATACTTGCAAACTGATCATTGATGTAAAGAATTGTGTAAAACTTGTTGTGTAAAGATTATGGGTAATATGCAGAGTGACCCTGTCTGAGATGTTTTGTAGATCTGCTGCTTGTCTCGAAAGACGCACAGAAAGCCATGGCTGGCAATATTAGCGGACTACTATATATATATATAATATATATATATATATATATATATATATATATATATATATATATATATATATATATATATATATATATATATATCGTGAATATATATATATTTAAAGCACTTTTATACTGACATCTAGTGCTTACACTTCTGGATCACACATGAATGCCAGTAATGTCACACAACTGTAAGTTTGTGACGTTATCTGTTACACTGCAATAGACAATATCAATTCATCACACAACTAGTTTTAGTTTTTATTTTGAATGTATGCAAGCAGGGATGCACATACCAAACTAAGTTTATGCATTACATATTAATCAATCAAATTTATTTAGTATAGTGCCTTTCATGCCAAGGCATTCCAAAGCGCTTCACATTACAAATGAATATACTATATAATAATATAACATAATATAATATAATATAATATAATAAACAATAACAAACAAAACACAAACAAATAAATAAATAAATACATATAACAAAATTCTAAAATAGGCCATCCCAATCTACATAAAGGCCTGTGCATAAAGATGTGTTTTAAGCTTTGATTTAAATGCATTTATTGAGTCAGCTTTATGGATTTCAATTGGAAGATTGTTCCATAATACAGGTGCATAATGACCAAAGGCTCTTCCACAACAACAGCTGTGTTTTATCATTTCAGTCACCAGAAGCCCTACATCAGCCAATCTCAACTAGCATCCAGGGACATAAGGTAAATGCACATCATTCATGTAAGCAGGGCCATTTCCAGAGACAGCTTTAAATGTCATTAATAACATTTAAAAAATAACTCTGTACTTCACCGGAAGCCAATGCAAGAGGGCAAGAACAGGTGTAATATATTCAAATCTTTTTGTACCTGTCAGAATTTGTGCAGCTGTATTCTGAACCTGCTGTAAACGATTGATTAGTTTACAAAGTAGACCAGCCAATAGGGTGTTACAATAGTCTAGATGGGATGAAACAAACACATGAATTAAAATTTCTACATCAGATTCTGCTAGATATAAATGGACTTGAGATATATGATAATAAGCAGACTTCACTATAGTTGAAATGTGATGCTGAAAACTAAGAGTAGAATCAAATAAGCTTGTGAAGAGCTGATGAGGGGGTTGCCAAAGGTTATTGGTGGTGGGATTTTATTTAATGCCAATTAAAAGAAATTCAGTTTTATTTGCAAAATAAACGTTTTAACCGCAAAAAAAAAAAAAAAAAAAAAAAAAGTTGACATCCAAGTCCCTATTTTTTCAAGGCAAGTTGATAATCTGAGTTTTCATTCACATTATCAGACCTAATTTTAAAATAAGTCTGAGTGTTGTTGGCATAAGAGTGGAAATTAAAACCATGTTGTCTGATCACATTACCCAGCGGTAGTATATACAAATTAAAAAATAAAGGACCAATAACAGGAAAGGTAAATTAGAAACTGGGCGATAATTAAACAAGACATCAGGATCCAATATAGATTTTTTAAGTACTGGCTTTACAATTGCTGGATGGAACAGTTTCAGTTTTTAGGGAGAGAGTCACAATATTACAGATCACAAGAGCAAGTGTATATGCACAATGGTGGACAGTATTAGTCAGCCAAGGATCAAAAGAAAACCAGATGGAACAAGTTTTATTGATAATATCTAAGACATCAGTAATATCAGTTGTAGCAAAATACGCAAGTCTACGTGGAGCTACTATGGTCTTGTTCAATCGGTCAGTTCAATCTTCACTGGAGAGGGTAAGAGAATTCCTTATTGTAACAATCTTGTCAGTGAAGAAATTAGCAAAGTTATCACAATCCAATACTGATGTACCTGCATCACATTTTGTTGTTATAAGCTGATTAAAAGTTTGAAATAGTACTCTGGGGTTTCCCTGCCCCTCGATTATAATACAAGAAGAATTAGACCTGGCAGAATGTAGGACTAATCTGTAATCAAGAAGGTGTTTTTTCCCACATTTCTTTGTGAACAACAAAACCCGATCGCTTCCACTGGCGCTCCAGTTTTCTACCAGTTGTTTTTAGACCCCTAAGCTCATCACTGAACCAAGGAGTAGAAGGTCTTATTTTAATAATTCGAGTATTAAGTGGGGTAATATGGTTAATTGTGTTTGTAAAATCAAATTGTAAAAAGTGCCACGGCATCATGAACATTTACTCCGTACTACATTTACTAATGGTGAAGAGGCAAGACATTAATTAAAGAGCACTATATCAAAGACTCTGTACGGCAAGTCATTTATTTAGTTTGTTTAGGTGGGTCGAAAGAAGGAATATTCATTATTGCAGCAATTACGAAATTATCAGCTATTGTTACATCTTGTAACACTAGATCATACAGTTCTCTACCTTTACAGATATAAAGATCTAAGATATGTCCATGAACATGTGTGGGGGGACTGAATCACTTGGGAAACCTCAAAAGAATCAATAACAGAATTTAATTCTACAGCCATAGTGGAAGGAGAGTCCAAATGTATACTGAAATCACCACAAATGAGCAGTTTCTTAGAATCAATAAACAACATAGAGAATAATTCATTTATCTCAGAAATGAACGAAGAATTGTACTTAGGTGTCCGATAGACAGTACACAGAGTTAACAACAATGCTTCAGGAAATCTAACTGTAAGGTGTTCAAATGAAGAGAAGTCTTTCAGGGGCAGAACCTTAACATTAAAGTGAGATTTATAGATAATAGTTATACATCCTCCTTTACCAGCCATACGTGATTTCTCATGAAACGTACACCCTGCAGGTGTAGACTGACGCAGTTAACCTAAATTGGTGGATTTGTGCCATGTTTCAGTGAGTCACATGAAGTCAATTATATTATGACAACTAATTAATTTAAAAACAGTGCCTTATTTAACAGGGACCTAACATTAAGCTGTGCCACTGTATGTTCTGATAAATTAGTTGGAATCTTTATATTTCAGTTATGAAGTGGAATGTTTACCAGATACCTATTAGATACAGATTTTTTACATTTTGGGACTAAAACGCATTGTGAACAGTAACACAAAAACAAACGACAAACAACAAAAGTCCTTTTCCTCATTGTACTTAACTGCTGCATTTGCTACTGCTTGCACCAACAAAAATGATGAAAAAGCACCAAGATAGAATAAATTACAAAATTACTAAAACCTATGTTACAAATCTTCGATCTACTGATGTTAAGGTTTTAAAGTTTTAAACTGAGATGAGGCAAAACATACATGATGATAATTGACCAGTTAAAAGCTGACAATTCCCTTTGAATCAAAAGCACTCGGCAGAACCTAATTCAAATTAAATGTCGGTTCCGTTTATTTTTTTAAACCCTACATGAAGACGTTACACACTATTCTTATGCTTATGTGTTTATAAATGGATCTGCATTGGCCACGCAAAACTCACCTGTCTACAAATATGTTTTGAATTGAAAGCACTTTGGAGATTATACACACACACCACAATCTAACTGTGTGATTAAAAAGTTTAACCGGCTTTCAACCCATGCAGTGAGACCTTAAAGGAAAATTATTTGGAACGTGTGGATATTAGAATATATCCCACACCCTGAAGTGCCTTATTGTGCTTATAAAATTAATAAATAAATAAATGAAAAGTAAAAAAATGTTTTAACAAAAAAGATTTAATATCCTTCCACCTCTGACCTAAAACATAGTCCCTTAAAACTTATAAAAATAAAACCCAAAATGTATTAAATTAAAATTATATATAGTCTGTTCCGGGCTGCTGAGTGATGAGCCCGACTGTGTGTGTGTGTGTGTGTGTGTGTGTGTGTCTGTCTGTGTGTCTGTGTGTCTGTCTGTCTGTCTGTCTGTCGAAGGTGAAGTACGAAGTGAAGCCCATGTGAGTTTGTATTTGGTGTTGGTGTCAGGTAAACGGCTTAGCCGTCCTGAATGTTTAGTTAGGTTCCCGTTAATGTTAGTTAGAGCTCCAAGAGAGAGCTAGGTGTTTGTTTTTGTTTTGTTTGTATTCATTTGTGTTTATTAAAAATAGCGCGTAAGCGTTTCAAAATCCATTTCCGTGTCCTGGGTCTGGTCTTAAAGGGGCAACGAACTCCGTGAGTGTGAGGATCGTTCACAAAATATATATATATATATATATATATATATATATAGACACACACACTCTACCGGTCAAAAGTTTTAGAACACCTCCATTTTTCCAGTTTTTATTGAAATTTAAGCAGTTCAAGTCCACTGCCAGGAGGTTAAAAAAAAAAGTTTAGGTTACCAAAAACTGAAAAATAATGTACATTATATATACGTTATACAAAAAGGCCTTTTTCAGGGAACAAGTAATGGGTTAACAACTTACAGCTGTTCTGCAGCAATGGAAGTAAACTAAGCCTTGAAAGTTGATGCTAACAATTCCTACAGATGTCCCAACTTTTGTTGATTACTTACAAAGCCTCTGTCTGTATAAAAGCAGTGTTGGAACAGACTGTGTTACTACACCCTCTTAAGCATTATTTGGACAGTATTGTACTGCAGGAAGTAGTATATTGCTATCATAATGGTGAGAAAAAGGCAATTAACAAAGGAAGACAGACAGACCATTATAACCATTAAAAGTGTAGGTATTTCCTTTAGAGAAATTGCAAAGAAAGCCAAGGTGTCAGTGAGTGCAGTTTCCTACACCATCAAAAGGCACTTGGAAACTGGAGGAAACTCTGACAGCAAGAGGTCTGGCAGACCCAAAGCCACAACAGAATCAGAAGACAAGTTTCTGAGAGTCAACTGCTTGCGTGATAGGCGGCTCACAGGACAACAGCTTCAAGCACAGCTTAACACTAATTGAAGTAAGTAAGTCTCAGTTTCAACTGTGAAGAGAAGACTTCGAGCTGCAGGTTTGACAGGTTGAGTGGCAGTAAGAAAGTCATTGCTAAGATGGCAAAATAAGAAAAAGAGGCTTGCCTGGGCCATGAAGCACCGCCAGTGGACTACTGAAGACTGGAATAAGGTCTTACGGACCGATGAATCAAAATTTGAAATCTTCGGTTCATCACGCAGGGTTTTTGTACACCGTCGAGTAGGCTAAAGGATGGTTCCTCGGTGTGTGACACCAACTGTCAAACATGGAGGAGGAAGCGTGATGGTCTGGGGCTCTTTTGCTGGATCCAGAGTCGGCGACTTGCACAGAGTGAGTGGCACCCTGAACCAAAACGGCTACCACAGCATTTTGCAGCGCCATGCAATACCCTCTGGCATATGCCTAGTTGGTCAGGGGTTCATCCTACAGCAAGATAATGACCCAAAAACATACCTCCAGGCTATGTCGGAACTACCTTAGAAGAAAAGAACAAGACGGTAGGCTTCAAATCATGGAATGGCCAGCACAGTCTCCAGACTTAAACCCCACTGAGCTGGTTTAGGATGAACTGGACAGATGGGTGAAAGCAAAGTGCAACACATTTGTGGGAACTTCTGCAACAGTGTTGGGAAGAACTTTCCGAACAATATTTGATTTCCATTGTAGAAAGAATACCACAAGTGTGTTCGGCTGTTATATCTGCAAAAGGTGGCTACTTTGAGTGAAAAATTTAGATTAAATTTAGTTAAACAAAACGATTCCATGATTTCTTTTTTTATCTCCAATTGTTTATTTGTTCTATGCTTTAATTTCAGAGTACATTGAGACATTAAACTGCATAAATTTGGTTCTAAAACTTTTGACCGGTAGTGTGTGTGTGTGTGTGTGTGTGTGTGTGTATATATATATATATATATATATATATATATATATATATATATATATATATATATATATAATATATATACCAACTCGACTAATTTGTAGGTGGCGCGCGACAAGTTCTTTAAAGCTCGTTGTAGTGTGTCTGGTGGAAACCTTACAGACCGGTATATATTTAACGACACTGTGCTCTAGCTTACTGCGCACCACAATCTAGAAGGAAGACTGTGGACCTCCCGGGTATATACATATATACTGATGCACACAAAAAAAAAAAAAAAAAAAAAAAAAAAGCAACACTCAGGTCTAATGCACTTAATCAAATATTTTAAACATAGATTTCAAACTAAATGTGAACAAAAATACAGATCAAAGAATAATGATACGTTTTCAGTATGAAACGTGACACACTGTCAAAATGAAAACATTACAAAGTTAATATCAGGTATGACCTCCCTGAGCATTAACACAATCCTAGCAGCGTTGACACATAGACCTGATCAGCCTCTGAACAGATTGCTGTGGGATGTTCCTCCACTCTTCCTGTGCAGCTGCAGTCAGCTGGCGAAGGTTGGCTGGTCGCAGTTGTCTCCTGTGGATGGCACTAGCGATTTGGTCCCACAGATGCTCTATTGCAAACTTCCCAAACTTTCCATTGTCACGTACACCCTTTCAGACCTATCACCTGTCTGTGTACCCCTGCATACAGGTTTATATTTTAATGTTATTTTTAATATATGGTTTCATAATACACAAACCATATTTATACACATACACAATAATATATACAATATAAATGACTATAATAATATAATTAGAGCTTCTGATTACTGGTTTTAACCGGTAAATACAGATAAAACACCACCACAAAAAAGGAAATTGACCTGAAATTGTCTCTGTGTATCTTTGTTCTCATTGGTGCCTCTTGGAGGTTTGCAAAAAATGTGCACGCAGTGATTCCAAGTGTCCTGCAGCTGTGTGATTGTCTTGCATGGCACAGCTTCTCTTTTTGTTTCTGAAACTAATTTGCAAAAGTAAAAGGTATTTCCAGTGTGGTTTAAAGCTTTGAGTCTGACAAGTCTTATGAGTACACAACCAAAAATAAATAAATAAATAAATAAAAATTCGCCATTACACAATTTGTCTCGTGTACCTCCTGGACACGTCTCACAGTACCAGAGTTTGGGAACCTCTACTCTATTGGACTCAGGTCAAGAGAAAAAGCTGGCCACAGCATGACCTCAACATTGTTTTCTTGAAGTTGAGCAATTATAATCCTAGCACTGTCTAGTCTTGCATTGTCCTGCTGGAAAAATCAGCATTTCCGGATTGGCTTGCAGGAACAGAAAACCTGTTGCCTCACGGACTTCACAGTATATCGCTGAGTAGAAAGGCTGCCCCCAATCTGCACCAAAGGCGTTCTTATGTTAAAGGAGATTCCTCCTCACATCACACTTCTACCACCCCACCGGTTGGCTTGAACAATGCAACAGTCAGCATAACGGTCTTGGGCCGGGGTGATGACCCTCTGCCTTCCAGGTCATGGCTTATCCCTCACAGAGCTGGCTTCCTGGTTTCTCTGGACTAGTCTGCTGATTGTTGAAGCAGAACATCTCATTCTCCGGGCAAATTCTCTCACAGGCAGGCCATCTTCAATCATGTCGATAGCAACCAGGCGATCTTCATTACTCAAGTGGGGCATGGCTGTATCTTTCGCTGTTCTTGAGTTAATTAAAATCATGTCTTTTTGAATGGCTATTTATATAGATTCTTAACTCATTTTGGTAATTTTAACTCAACTCAAATAACAAACACTGAACACCTGCCGTTTTTATGAAATCACATGACTTGAGCTCAATATTTTGGTATCCCAAGTGTCAAGAAATGTTCGCAACATATATATATATATATATATATATATATATATATATATATATATATAATACACACACACACACACACAGAGTACCAGTCAAAAGTTTGAGTACACCTGCTTGAAACCAGATTTTTCATGATTATGCTTTTAACTGTATAAACTTGTCTATAAACACTTAATATTTCATTATATGATATGTGCATTTATATAAGCTGATAATCATAAGTGAACTGCATTCAATAATGTAATTTTTAAATGAAAATGTAAATCTTGTCAATTTCAATGAAATGGCCACCCGAAGCAAGGGGATTTCAGTCTGAAGCCCGAAGTCAGTTAAAAGTCTGAAATGTGTATAACACGGAGTTAGAACACTGGCCTAAGTATAAAAGTGTCTTTGTTAGATGTTCTCTGAGTTAACTAGCATGTTACCTAATTAACCTTTTATCACCAATTATTGTTAACAGGTTAGGGTCCATGATTACTATAAATATAGGTAGCATAGGCAGAAGTTTGTCATTCCTGAATGTAAGGGAGCAGAAAATGGCAAAATATGCTCAGTTAAGCAAAGAAAAAAGACAGTCTGTAATTACCTTAAGAAGTGAAGGTCAATGTTTAAGACAAATCACAAGAACTTTGCAAGTGTCTGTAACTGCTGTGGCCAAGACCAAACGACTTGAAGAAAATGGCACTCATGAGGACCAAACAAGGTCAGGCAGGCCAATGGTGACCTCAGAATCAGAGAAAAAGTTCATTCGAGTCGCAAGTCTGCAAAACCGACGATTAAATTCCCCTGAAATACAAGCTCAGCTAAATGATACTAGAAGTACAGATGTTTCAACATCAACTGTTCAGAGGAGATTGCGTAAAGCTGGCCTAACTGGAAGAATTGCTGCAAAGAATGGCTATTTATATAGATTCTTAACTCATTTTTTTTTAATTTTAACTCAACTCAAATAACAAACACTGCAGAAAAAGAGGAAGAGACTTGCCTGAGTCAAAAAAACACAGAAACTGGACATTTGAGGAGTGGAAGTCGGTTTTATGGACCAATGAGTCAAAATTTGAAATATCTGGGTCCAACCGCCGAGTATTTGTAAGATGCAGAGAGGGTGAGCGCATGAGTTCTGCATGTGTGATTCCCACTGTCAAGCATGGAGGAGGCAGCGTAATGGTCTAGGGTTGCTTTGCGGGTGACAGAGTTGATGATCTTTACCAAGTCCATGGCAAGCTCAACCAGTATGGCTATCATAGCATAATTCAGAGGTATGCCATTCCATCAGGATTATGGCTAGTTGGGCAGTCCTTCATTCTTCAGCAAGATAATGACCTGAAACACACCTCAAAGTTGTGTAAGAACTAACTGGCGAAGAAGGAAAGTGAAGGACAACTCAATCTAATGACCTGGCCTGCCCAGTCTCTAGACCTCAATCCGATAGAACTTGTATGGGACGAACTGGACAGAAGAGTCAAAGCAAAGCTACCCACAAGTGCCCTACATCTCTGGGAACTGCTGCAGAAAAGCTGGGAAGACATGTCGGGTGATTTCCTGCTGAAACTTGTTAACCAAATGCCTCGTGTTTGTGAGGCTGTTATTAAGGCAAAGGGTGGCTATTTTGAGGAATCCAAGATTTAGAGACAATTTCAAATTGTCACAATGGTTTTATGTTGGGAAATATTTTTAAGAAAAATAAAAAACTGAAATATCTTGCTTGCATAAGCATTCAACCCCCACACATTAATATTTGGTAGAGCCACCTTTCGCTGCAATAACAGCTTTAAGTCTTTTGGGGTAAGTATGTACCAGCTTTGCACATAGTGTCGGAGTGATTTTGGCCCATTCTTCTTGGCAGATTTGCTCCAGGTTGTTCAGGTTGGTTGGACGACGCTTGTGGACCGCATTTTTCAAATAGTGCCACAGATTCTCAATGGGATTGAGATCAGGACTTTCACCTTTTTGTTCTTGAGCCATTCCAATGTTGCTTTGGCCTTGTGCTTGGGATCATTGTCCTGCTGAAAGGTGAATTTCCTCCATGCATTCTTCCTTCAATTGTAACAAAAAATGCCCAGTCCCTGCTGATGAGAAGCATCCCCACAGCAAGATACATACTTCACTGTAGGGATGGTGTGTCTTTAGGCGTGGGCAGTGTTAGGTTTGCGCCACACATAGCGCTTTGAGTTTTGGCCAAAAAGCTCTATCTTGGTCTCATCTGACCACAAAAAACCTTTTCCCACATCGCAGATGGGTCACTCTCATGCTTTCTGGCAAACTCCAGACATGCTTTCAGATGGTACTTTTTGAGTAACTACTTCTTTCTTGCCACCCTCCCATAGAGGCCAGTATTATGTAGAGGTCTTGATATGGTTGACTGGTGCACCATTACTCCACTCCCAGCCACTGAACTCTGTAGCTCCTTCAAAGTGATTGTTGGCCTCTCTGTGGCTTCTCTCACAAGTCTCCTTGTTTGAGCGTTAAGTTTTGAGGGACAGCCTTTTCTTGGCAGTGCCTGGGTGGTGTGATGCAGCTTCCATTTCCTGATTATTGATCCAACTGTGTTCAATGGGATATACAAACACTTGGATATTATTTTGTACCCTTTCCCTAATCTATGCATTTGTATTACTTTATCTCTAACTTCTATAGAATGCGCTTTGGTCTTCATTTTCCTTCAGATTCACAGCCTTACCAGTGATCCTTCAACAGTGGGGTTTTTATCCAGAAAATGTGACAGCAACTTTAATGGTTCACAGGTGGAGGCCAATGGTAAGGTAATTGTGTCCTCGTTAGGGCAATTTCTTTCATTGGTGCAAACTGGGAGCTTCCACATCACAGGGGTTGAATACTTATGCAAGCAAGATATTTCAGTTTTTTATTTTTCTTAAAAATATTTTCCAACATAAAACCAATGTCACCTTACAATAATTGATTCTGAGTTTCAGTGTTTAAAAATAAAATATCAAACAGAACGAAATTTCAATGTACCATTTGTAATTCGGTAATATGAGAGAATTGGTCAGGGGTCTGAATACTTTTGCAAGGCACTGTATATATATATATATATACACACACAGTGGCTCTCAAAAGTATTCACTCCCCTTGGACTTTTCCACATTTTATTATGTTGCAACATGGAATCAAAATGAATTTAATTAGGAGTTACGACAGAATTTATTTTTGCCGAAGCACAGTTGAATTATTAAATTATCAATACACAACATATGAAACTCACAATAAATATACACATTGTTGAGAGGTCTTTTTACAGTTTTAAAAAATGAGTGTTATTCCTTTCGTCACATTTGATCTGTTCAGAGGCAAGACAGTGGACAAGTGGCTAGAAATACAAGAACCAAACCTCTGTTAAAAAAAAACAAAACAAAAAAAAAAAAAAAACACAAAAAGCAAGGATTTAACAAGTCAACAACTTAACGGAATTGAAGAAAAAAAAATCTATTGATTTGATGAAACAAAGAAATGGTAAATCAACTAAAAACAGTTTGTCTTGAAAATGAATACAGTCTGTAACAATAATTCTATGCTTCAGTGTGTAATTCCGCCGATCAAAACTACTCCATTTTGTTATGTTAGCCTCCCTGGCAGTCTCAGTTGCTCCATAAAGAGTGCTACCATAAACTACAATGATAGCCTGAGTGTTAGTGACCAAGTTTTTAAAAATGCCAGTAATTAAGTATTTCTGTATTTATCCCGAGCCAGAAATGTCCTGTAACATTATTTTTGTACTGTTTAGATTTTAATGCTCAAATGGCAGTGCTGAACAATTGTAATTTTTGTAAATTGACAATTATCTATTCCATATTTTAAAATAATCCAGATTAGAATGATTAATCTGTTTGCAATAGTGTTACAAAAAAAGGAACTATTAAAATTAAAAAACAACTTTGTAATCTTCTTCAATTAAAAGTCTAAGACAATATTTAAACTCCAGGGATATCACTACACTAGGTTACTATTTCAAGCAACAGGGTTTGGATGTGAGCAATCTCACTGTATGTATGTGTGCATATATATAAATTGAAGTTCTAACACCCATGAGGGGCACTTTCAGGGTGGATCAGCAAGACAGAGTACCATAAAGGAAATGTGCTTGAGAGCACAGTTATGTAGGGCAATGAACATTGTTTTATTAAATACAGGTGGTAACTACACTTAAACAGGCCAGACCTAGCATACACAGTCATGGCACAGGGTTTGCATTACCCGTTAATTAAAACAATAACTACAATACAAGATTTCAATTAAACTAAGGGCAGTGCAGCTCAGTACGATTCCGGAGATGGGGCTCACTAAAAACAACAATAAAACCAATACACCCCCATCTCCAGCACTCCTCTAAAACACAATGCCTTTTAAAATACTAAAATTGTTTCGAAAGACGCACGACACAATGAAGACCAAAAGCGCAGGAGGAATGCGCCCTTAAATTCGGTGACTCTTTTTTGTTTCATTTTTCTTCTACAACCACCCCCTGAATCAGAGTCCAGTTGCTACTCCTGGCAGCGCGTCAGCCTCCACTCCAAAAAAATCCCAGCTTCACATCACACCGGACAAGTCAATCTCTGGAACCAAGAAATCAGGAACATTTATACCAGGTGCTCAGCTTCTCCAAATCAATCAATTGGCACACATGGGAGCTGCAAACAGGAGAGCATTAACTAGAAGAAAATAATGTACTAAAATAAACGTGCTTAAGTGATTAAAAAAAAAAAAAAAAAAAAAAAAAAAAAAAAAAAAAAAAAAAAAAAAAAACATTCAATAAAAAGTGAACATAGTGACGTGAGCAACCCCGCTACATTACTATCATACAAGAATATATTCAATGTTATTAAATATAAAACACATTGCAAAACACCGTAATGTAAATATTTTCGTTGTAAAAAAAATACACGCACATTGTATATTTTCTGCTGATAAAGTCGATCTTCTTACTCTGAGCAGGTCAGTGTTTTGAGCATTTAATATGCAGCCCTATAAGGGCAGTCGGGATTGGCTGCGGCTGAAATTCCACAACGCATTGTAGGCAGGTTACAAAATACCACGTAGTTTAGAAACTACACACTAATTGGGTATGCGCCAACACGTTGAATCAGAGCGTTATGACCCTCATCGCATAAAATGTAAAATAGGTTACTCGTTACTAAGAAATCCACTACGCGTTGCATTTTAAAATACGCGTTGTGAAACTGTCACGTGATGAGATTGCTACCCTTTCATTGGTATTTTCACAACGCGTTGATAAAATTCCTTACGCGTTGTGTCAATATGTTTTTGGCCCTGATGCCTTGCCATAAGCGGGGTGTTGAATGCTTCCTTATTAGCTGTCAACCGTCTGGACAGGTAGGGTTTCTAAGCCACGGTAGTATACGCAGCATCACCTGATCAACTATATGCTGTATTGACTGCATGAAAGGGAGATATATATATATATATATATATATATATATATATATATATATATATATATATATATATATAATATAGGGACTTGTGTGTGTACGAGGCTCCACACAGCAGGATGGAGTGTCCCTAAACCTCGGGCGTTCTTGCTGCCTGGAGCATCGATAGAACGAGACGTATTACAAAAGAGCCGGCTCCTTTGCAAGGAGCGTATATCAGGGCTTATGTCTTTGTATGTGATTACATCACCTACCAGCCCTGCTGCTGCCTTCCCCCGCAGCACGCTACAATATATATATATAATATATATATATATATATATATATATATATTATATATATATATATATATATTTCACCGCCGGTTTTCAGTCATAGTGATCTGCAATACCTGTTGGTCAGTTTCATTTTATACTTCCGAGTTTATTTTTAATTAATGAGTTGTAAGATACATTAGTTGAAACAGTATTCACTACTAATGACATTTAAAAAACAATTTGGGCAAGAGTAGTGAAACACATTATTAACCAACCAGGCACGAGGTATTGTCCTTTATTACAGCGGCTTACATTCACTCGTGTACTAGTTCTGTGCAGATGGAAACCACATTTTCAGAAAAGTTCATTAGTAATCTACAAAAACAGTCCTTTACGCATAGCTAATTTTCATATCAACCCCCACCTTTCCCATTCATTTGCATGATGTCGGGTGATGAACCTGGTATATACACACTGTGTGTGTGTGTGTGTGTGTATATATATATATATATATATATATATATATATATATATATATATATATATATATATATATATATATATATATATATAAACACACACACACTTTTTTATGCGCACACTTTGACACTGCACTACTCTTACGATGCGAAAGTAACCGTGAAAATGTTGCGTAACGGTTTTAAGGAATGCGTAACACAGTTATGTAAATACCGGGACTAACGAACGGTATTCGCTCCACAACTTACGATATATATTATATATATATATATATATCTATATATATATATATGAAATAACCTTTTATATTCCCGTCGACTGTTTAGTAATAATCATTATCTTACTCCTTGGTTACTTAATCATGGAGATAAACTTGTTTGCAGTTCCAATGATAACGTAGTAGAAAATGGCCATTGTCCAACATAAGTTAGAAACCAGCCGTTGGCAATTTAAAGTATGTTTATTAATCAAAGTTAAGGAAAAAACGTTATTTATTCATCCTGTATTGTCGGCCCTTTTACCGTTGTACTAAATCATACTAAATAGATTAAATTGACCCCACTCACCAGTCAATGTCCTTGTTGCAATCACCCGTGCTAATTCAAACGAACTCCCACATGATATTAGGTAGCGCTGATATGACGTCAAACCCTTGTGCACAGCAACAAGAAACATCCGCGTCACGTGACATGGGTTTCCTTATACAGTACACATTCAGACTTTTTTTTTTTTTTTAGAGTCGCGGGTTGTAATTTGCCTAAACACCTACTTTAACATGGGTTGCGCTTGTTTTGAAAGGCGGTGCCGCTTTTTTTCTCTCGTGAGACTTGCAACATTGGTCTAACAGAAACTGCACGGCCATATAAGCCACTGGACTCGGCATCTGATGGTGATGTCACATCGCTATGGTACTGCCTGCGAGTTGCTAGACAGCAAAGATGTTCTTAGAAACTCCAGTTGTGTTATGATATAATTTGTTTGGTTCATTTCTGAGCAGGAGCAGTCAGTGGCACTGGAACAATTTTTAAAGTGGGGGTGCTGAAAGCCATTGAACAAAACTGTAACCCCTGTATATGATGGAAGCCATGCAAAGCCAGATGTGCTACCGCACCCCCAGCACCCCTAGTTCCAGCGCCCTTGGGAGCAGTCAGAGCTACGTTCATGGCTCGTTCCTTGCTCGGAAGAATGAATATGTAAGGTAAAAATTCTTAACATAACAAGCGGGGTTGGGTGCTGGAAATTAAAAACTGAACAGATTAAAAAAAAAAAAAAAATGTTTTAGGGTGTTTTTGTGAGGCTGAAACTCTTGCTGGCGCCAGGCACTGAAACTTGTAGATTTCGTAATCTTAACGCATCTTATTGATCCCTTCTCTCAAAGGGAAAACATGATTGCATTAATACTAATGTAATGTAAATGTATGTATTTTAAGGCAGTTAAGCCGGTCATTGTCTTCCTCACTCATTTAGGTCCATAATTATCCCCTGAGCTATTTATTTTTAAAGTAATGACATTTAATTTGTGCATCCTAGGACTGGACAGCCAGGAAAACTCTGCATTCATGTTTTTGTAAGCCCATGGATTTTCAATTATGGAATGCTTAATGATTTATAACAGGGTTCTTAAACTCTTTTTTTTTTTTTTTCGGGATGGTCTTGACGAACCACATAACGTTTTTTTCCCTTACAAATCAAAGCACATAACTCATATTTTAATAACCATAGTCTTAGTTCACAGCAAAGTTCTGTGAAGTCGGGTGTAATGTTTGTCAGCTTTAGCCTCAAGGTCAGGTTCAGCATTCATCCTGCTTCTGTATTTGGACGAGGGCAGCATGTGATGAAGGTCTCGCTCAGGTAGTACTCTCCATTTCTCTGAATCTAGAACTCCAACAAGGAATGTCTTTTAAATGCTGACCTGAATGGGTTATGAATCCAGTTGTTGGGTTCGGCTTCAACTGGAAAGTAATCTTCAAACTGTTTCTTGAGAGCAACAACATGTTCTTCGATGTCATTTTTTATTTTGTTGTCAAGAACCAGTTCATTTTCAGACAGAAAACCTTCCAATGTTGGAAATGCGCTGAAGTCATAAGTCTTTACACAACTTGCAGTCAAGTCAAGTTTCTTGATCATTGCATTGATTTTGTCTCGCACTAGACACTGAAACTTCCTGCAGCCCCACGCTCAGCTCATTTAGGCGTGTGAATATATCGGAGAGGTATGCCAATCGCGAGAGCCAGGATGAATCTTCAAAACAGCTTGTGAATTGGAATGGATGATCTGTAGAAATAGCTGTATTTCTGAACGTAGCTCAAACAAACGAGCAAGTACTTTGCCTTGACAGCCACGTGCTTCTGTATGAAGAAGTTGTTGGACATGGGCACTACCCATTTCGTTGCACAGTACACAAAAAATTCAAGAATTCATAGGTTGTGCTTTTATGAAATTATCAGTCTTCACAGCAGAGTCCAAAACAGCCTTCATTTCCACTGGCATTTTCTTGACAGCTAGAGCTTGATGAATCCTACTGTGCACCCATTTCACATTAGGTACCACTTTGTGGATACGAGCCATTATCCCACTATGTCTTCCCATCATTGCTCATGCACCGTCAGTACATACTCCGACACAATGTTGCCAGTCAATACCATGTTCCTTCACAAACTCATAACTGAAAAATATGTTCTGTGGTTGTTCTTCCCACTCATACATGATATACAAGAAGATTTGAAAGGTTAACGACATCAGTGGTCTCATCCAGTTGCAAATGCAAAATACCTACTGCTGCTCACACATTTCACAATAATGTTTTTAACATTAGCTGCCATATCATGAATTCTGCGTGACAGTGTCATTTAAAAGAGGCACACAATGTAACTGCTTTGAGAACCGCTGATTTAGAATATGTTTCAAAAGTTGTTAAAAAAAATCTGTATACCAATACATACATTTACATTTACTGTGTGTGTGTGTGTGTGTGTGTGTGTGTGTGTGTGTATATATATATATATATATATATATATATATATATATATATATATATATATATATATATATACTGAGTGTACAAAACATTAGGAACACCTTCCTAATATTGAGTTTCATCCCCCTTTCGTCCTCGGAACAGCCTCAGTTCGTCGGGGCATGGACTCTACAAGGTGTTGAAAGCGTTCCACAGGGATGCTGCCCATGTTGACTTCAGTGCTTCCCACAGTTGTGTCAAGTTGGCTTGTAGTGGATTTCTACTCCGAATAGCTTGTTCCATCTCATCCTACAGATGCTCAGTTGGATTAAGATCTTGTGACTGGGCAGGCTACTGCAGTAAGCTGAGTTCACTGTCATGTTAGTGGAACCATTCCTGGACAATCTTAGCCTTGTGGCATGGGGCATTATCCTGCTGAAAAAATCCATTAGCAGATGGATACACTGCTGCCATGAAGGGATGCACCTCATTGGCAATAATGTTCAGATATCCCGTGACATTCAAAAGTTGCTCCACTTTTATAAAGGGGCCCAATGTGTGCCATGAAAATACACCCCATACCATCACACCACCACCACCAGCCTGCAATGTTGACACGCGGCATGATGGATGCATGTACTCGTGGTTTTCTCCATACCCTAGTCCTCCCATTGGCGTGAAACAGCAGAAACCGGGATTCATCAGACCAGGCAATATTTTTCCAATCCTCCAGTGTCCAGTGTTTTTGTTCCTTAGCCCACTGCAACCGCAGTTTCTTGTGTTTTGCTGAAAGACGTGGAAATCTGTTAGGTCGTCGGCTGCCATACCCCATTCGTGTCAAGGTACGACGAGTTGTGCATTCTTTTATGGGTCTTTCGGCACCAATGTTGTACTGGACTGTCAGTTGACTAACTGTAGCCCGTCTGTTGCTCTGCACAATTCGTGTCAGCCTCCTTTGGCATCTTTCATCAATGAGCCGTTTTCGACAACTGGCCTGCCATTGGCTGGATGTCCTTTGGACCATCCTTGATACACACAGGAAACTGCTGAGCGTGAAAAACCCAGCAGCATTGCAGTTCTTGACACACTCAAACTGCTGTGCCTGGCACCTACTACCATACCCTGTTCAAAGGCACTTAAATATTTTGTCTTGCCCATGTACCCTCTGAATGGCACACATACACAATCTACACTGATTTAAATGGATTTAACAGGTTACATCAATAAGGGATCATAGCTTTCACCTGGATTCACTCGTCAGCCTATTTCATGGAAAGAGCAGGTGTTCCTAATGTTTTGTACACTCAGTGTGTGTGTGTGTATATATATATATATATATATATATATATATATATATATATATATATATATATATATATATATATATATGAAAGAAAAGGTTTTTAAAAAATGTACACAAAAAGTTTAAAAGATTAAAAAAAATATTATATTACACTTTCTTTTGTGAAAAAAAAGCTTTTTTTTTTTTCAAAATGTTTTAATTTTTACAAAATTAACAAATCCTTTATGTTTGTTTCAGGCAAAAGCCCTTCTTCAGCTGTTTAAAAAGAAAAGTAAACACAGTTCAGTAAACTTGTTATTATATATATATATATATATATGTAGAGATCTCGCTTAATGCAGATAGGTGCATCACACAGGGCAAGGCAATCCACACACAGGCAGAGAGTGGGCGTGAACCCGGGATCTTTCACATTGAAGCATAGTGCCGATACTGCTGTACCAAAGAGCCAGCACCTTTGTAAGTTCTTCTTATTTGTGATTACGTCACCTACCAGCCCTGCTGCTGCCTTCCCCCGTGCATATAATATATATATATATATATATATAAATCGGTGTATAATTGCTAATGTTACGAATATAGAACAGTGGGGAGTATTATATTGTAACATAGAGGATTATCATACTTAGTTTATCCATGTTTTAACCTGGAATAGATGCAACTGATAAAAAATATGGTTTGTTTTAATGACAATGGAGTGACCACTTTTAGGGGTGGCGCTGTTTCAGACAGAGCTATGGGAAATGGGTAGACTTATCTAGGAAAAGGAAAAGAACTCTGTGATTGACCTGTGACCTGGATCTGAAGGGTGGCCATCTTTAAAAGGGGCAAGGGGAGTTTGCATGGGGAAGTGGTTGGAGTTAATGGAGAGTGAGAGGGGTGTTTGCAGTCAAGTGTTTCAACAAAAGGAAATTCGTGTTTGGTCATAAAGTGCCTTTTTGAAGAAAAAGAAAAGCCTAGATCTTTGAGAGTGGAGTCTATCCTCTAAGTCCAGTTAAACCAAAGTCTGTTGGAGAAGCTGACTGGCCATCTGCTCAGCGCAGAAGAAACCAGACCAAGTGAACCAAAATTGAATGACGGTTTTCATTGGAAGTGAAGTAAGTGAAGCAAAGATTTACTTACTAACGCCTACGGTTTAAACAAAGCAACTGAGTAGTTGCAGAGAGACTGCAAAAACCCCACTCAAGAGCAAACCAACCAAGTGCATGTCAGGTATACCCTGTTGAATGGATATAGTGTAAATAGTAGTCTGTGTGAACTGTATAATCAAGGGTATGGTACACCAGAGCCTTACACCACTACCATTGTAGGTAAGGGTACTCTGGTGGAGGTAATGGTGTCAAACTGGCGGTACTAAATTGCATACAGACAGTTTAAAGACTACCACTAGTTGGTAGTGAAGATTTGAGTTGTTTTCTTTCTGTTACTTTCACCTTCTAACAAAAATAAATATTGCCAGCAGCTGATGTTAAGCAATTACAGTTGTGGACATTGTAATCATTTACACCACCTCGTCCATCCTGTCACTATATCTATCTATCTATCTATCTATATAATGAGTCGTAAGATACATTAGTTGAAACAGTATTCACTACTAATGACATTTGAAAAACAATTTGGGCAAGAGTAGTAAAACACATTAACCAGTCAGGTACGAGTTATTTTGCTTTATTGCAGTAGTTTAGATTCACTCGTGTACCAGTTCTCTGCACATGGAAACCACATTTTCACAACAGTTAACTAGTGATCTACAAAAACAGCACCAGTCCTTTACGCATAGCTAATTTACATATCAACCCCCACCTTTCCCATTAATTTGCATGGTGTCAGGTGATGAGCCTGGTTTAATGGAGTAAAATAAATTGAGCAAATGGAAACCCAAAAAAGTATTTTACACAAGACATTTTTCTCTTGTAAATGTCTCTATTTTTTAAAAAAAAAAAACTTGAATGGAAACTCCGTGAATGACACACAATATCATTTCCCCCCTATATAGAATGTTTCAAAAGTTGTAAAAAAATCTGTATACCAATACATACATTTACATGGTAAAGTTCTGTTATTTTAACTATAGCCAAATGGCTGTCTGTTTATTATATATATATATATATATATATATATATATATATATATATATATATATATATATATATATATATATATATATATATATGACACACACACACTACTGTGCAAAAGTTTTAGGCAGGTGTGAAAAAATGCTGTAAAGTAAGAATGCTTTCAAATATAGACATGTTAATAGTTTATATTTATCAATTAACAAAATGCAAAGTGAATGAACAGAAGAAAAATCTACATCAAATCAATATTTGGTGTGACCACCCTTTGCCTTCAAAACAGCATCAGTTCTTCTAGGTACACTTGCACAAAGTCAGGGATTTTGTAGGCATATAGTCAGGTGTATGATTAAACAATTATACCAAACAGGTGCTAATGATCATCAATTCAATATGTAGGTTGAAACACAATCATTAACTGAAACAGAAACAGCTGTGTAGGAGGAATAAAACTGGGTGAGGAACAGCCAAACTCAGCTAACAAGGTGAGGTTGCTGAAGACAGTTTACTGTTAAGTCATACACGATGGCAAGACTGAGCACAGCAACAAGATACAAGGTAGTTATACTGCATCAGCAAGTTCTCTCCCAGGCAGAAATTTCAAGGCAGACAGGGGTTTCCAGATGTGCTGTCCAAGCTCTTTTGAAGAAGCACAAAGAAACGGGCAACGTTGAGGACCGTAGACGCAGTGGTCGGCCAAGTAAACTTACTGCAGGAGATGAAAGACACATCATGCTTACTTCCCTTCACAATCGGAAGATGTCCAGCAATGCCATCAGCTCAGAATTGGCAGAAAACAGTGGGACCCTGGTACACCCATCTACTGTCCGGAGAAGTCTGGTCAGAAGTGGCCTTCATTGAAGACTTGCGGCCAAAAAGCCATACCTCAAACGTGGAAACAAGGCCAAGCGACTCAACTATGCATGAAAACACAGTAACTGGGGTGCAGAAAAATGGCAGCAGGTGCTCTGGACTGATGAGTCAAAATTTGAAATATTGACTGTAGCAGAAGGCAGTTTATTCGCTGAAGGGCTGGAGAGCGGTACACGAATGAGTGTCTGCAGGCAACAGTGAAGTATGGTGGAGGTTTCTTGCAAGTTTGGGGCTGCATTTCTGCAAATGGAGTTGGGGATTTGGTCAGAATGAATGATCTCCTCAATGCTGAGAAGTACAGGCAGATACTTATCCATCATACGTTACCATCATGGAGGCATCTGATTGGCCCCAAATTTATTCTGCAGCATGACAACGACCCCAAACATACAGCAAAAGTCATTAAAAACTATCTTCAACGTAAAGAAAAACAAGGAGTCCTGGAAGTGATGGTATGGCCCCCACGGAGCCCTAATCTCAACATCATGTAATCCCAGACAGACTCGATGAAGAGAGAGAAGCAACTGAGGCTGCCTAAATCCACAGAAGAACTGTGGTTAGTTCTCCAAGATGTTTGGGCCAACCTACTTGCCGAGTTCCTTCAAAAACTGTGTGCAAGTGTACCTAGAAGAATTGATGCTGTTTTGAAGGCAAAGGATGGTTACACCAAATATTGATTTGATGTAGATTTTTCTTCTGTTCACTCACTTTGCATTTTGTTAATTGATAAACATAAACTATTAACATGTCTATTTTTGAAAGCATTCTTACTTTACAACATTTTTTCACACCTGCCTAAAACTTTTGCACAGTACTATATATATATATATATATATATATATATATATATATATATATATATATATATATATATATATATATATATATATATATATATACACACACACACACACTAATTTTATACGCATACACACTTTGACTTGTGCACTACTGACACGATGTGAAAGTAACCGTGAAACTGTTGTGTAACGGTTTTAAAATTCCGTAACAAAAGTTTCATGTAAATTTATGGGCTACCGAACGGTATTGCCATAAGCACAGGTGTTGAATGTATGGTATATATGCTATATATATATATATATATATATATATATATATATATATATATATAGCTTATTGGAAAATGTTATTGGAAAATGTAATGGCAGCAGGCAAATCATTATTGGTAATAAAGAGGATGCAATGAACCAACATTAAAGCAAAGTTTACCTATTTTCTGGTTAGAAGAGTGAAATTCTTATTAAATGCCAACTCTACACATTAAGGAGCTATGGTACAAATAGGTAACCTACTCAGTAGGCTACCCATTTTCAGTTCTGTAGTCCTACCACAATTTGCTTCTAATACTGTGTATCCCAACAAAAAAATGCTAATGGTTGCTGTCATTTCTTCTGTCTATTTAATATGTATTTTGATAAGAATACACGTAAATGTGTGTACAGTATATCATGCAAGCACAGAAATGTGTATTCTGTAGTATTTGTATTAGTAGTAAGAAATATATGTTCTTAAAATTAAAAAGGATATTTTTCGTTTTGGATATTTCAGTTTATACCACCTGCTTTAAAAACAAATCAAGTGTGGCTCAGGACAGGGCACCGAGCACAGGGTTAAGAAGAGGGAAGGCCCTTCAGCATGATGGAGTCACAATGAAACATTTACAGGTTATTGTTGTATCTAAATGTAAAAATGTACATTCTAGGTTGCAGGAAATTGCATATTTTAAAGTTAACAGCATTTAAATTCTCTGAGACGGGCATGTCTCAGACCCCGTGGAAGCGGGTCGCTCACTATAACACATGAGCCCCTTGCCCCATTAATGCCACACACGTGTATCTATTTTCATCTGTCAAATGCTGGAGGGAATGACAATGTGCACAGTATTTCCCTATGTGTTTATAACTTTAGAAATTGGAGCAATGTAGTTTTAAACATCTATGGTTACTGAATTATTATTATTATTATCAGGGCCATAGCCAGCCGTGAAAAATCACAGAGGCACTTGCCCATGTCAGGCAGACCCCCCATAACACTCTGCAACAACAGCACATTTTTCATCAGTTCACTGCTTTTCTATGTCCACGTTTGCAGTGATTCCAGTATTGCTGTTTATATAGAAATCTAAAATAGACATCTCTGATTTCTTTCTCACAGATTATTGTAATCTCATTCTGCATCTGTGGTGATTGGTATTTTACATTTTTACTAGCAGGGTCAAGAAATTCCTTGAACAATAGGTCTGATTTACTTCTGTGGTCAAAAAAAAAAAAAAAAAATGTCACCCTTTGTGGTGTTCTTTCAGTCAGTTGCCTTTTAAAGCAAAATTGCACTGATTACCCATCACAATAATGTCTACAATCTGCAACAAACCATGTGTGTTCCTCTTGACTCTAGTTCTGACAGTGTGTGATGCTAGATGCTTCCTTATTGCAGATAGCTAAAAATGCTGTAGCTTTGCCATAGCATTGCTATGTTGATCTGGCTGCCTGTGATGCTGTAGAATGCCTCTCATGTCTTGCAGCATTTTTCTAATCTCGGAAGGCACATGTAGCAGGCATCACAGAATACCTCAACCAAGAGTATTTGTCTTCCCATGCCGGGCAATGTCTCCTGCTCTTCTTGCCATCAGTTATCAAACAATTTCAGATCATAGCCTCACAGCCTGATGAGCTCTGATTTATCTGTAGACTGGAACTTGCTTCGGCAATGGATACTTGTACCCGTACTTGTACCTCCTCAACGCTGGAGCCAGTACACTTGTAGGAAGACCTAGCACACAAAGAACCATAAATGGAAATGTACCCAAGCAATCCGTTTTTCATTCAAAGGTTTTTTTTTTTTTTTTTTTTTTTTTTTCAGAAATTTGGTCAGGTGAACAAACTAAAAAAATCCAGTTGTAATATTCTTTTCTATTTCCACCTGAATAATTGTTTGAACACATCTGGTATAAAATATTTATATAAAAAATGTATTTATAGGAGAAAGTTTTTAGTTTTTGTTTTACAAGATGCTAATTAGCCTATATTAAATACAAACAAGTAGCTTTTTCTATGCAATATTCACATTGAATATCATTTAAACATACAGTTTGTCATGCTGCACACTGCTTGACTCATCATGAAACGACCATTTATGTACCCAATTACAACAGTGCATTGGCCTATTCACAGAGCACAATGTTTGTGTCTCGGGACCCCAAGTGTCTCTCGGGGGCAAGTAACCAAACCCCTACTTAAAAAAAATGTAATGTTCACAACATTTAAAAATTGGAGCAGGGTAGTTTTAAACATCTATGGTTACTGTATTATTTTATTATTATTATTATTATTATTATTATTATTATTATTATTGTTGTTATTATCAGGACCATAGCCAGTCGTGAAAAATCACAGAGGCACTTGCCCATGTCAATTATGAATAAAAGTAAGCATTCATCAACATTCTATGTTTGTCTTTCTATAATAATATCAAGGTTGTTAAATCAGTAATCAAATACCATGAATGAATAAAGTATGTAAATATGATAACCGTTTGAGTGTGTGTGTGTGTACGGGATAACAAACCACATATAATCAGGATCTAAGGTGACTGAAGCCTTGATACATTTTGTTCCAGAATCTGTTTATGTTACAAATAAGATATATATGACGAAAAATTCCTGTCGCACAGCTACAAATGGTAACAGTACTAATTAGATGTGTTAAAAAGTTTCACGGCACAAATAAAGCATGTGAGATATAGATTTGTTACTGTCAATAAAGATTGTTGTTGAAAAACAAGATGGCGCCCCCCTTGGACGAGAAATCCAATGTACATTTTTGTAAGTCAAGCGTAATTTAACTATTTAGAAGCCGACAGTTTGTAACACAATGCTTAGATTGTACACTCTGTACACCGTAACTTCCTGAATTATTTTAGTTTAAATAAGATACAGTTTTTTATTTGCTGTTCGCTACGTTGGTGTAAAAAAAGTCCATCCTTGCCCTTGGGTTCGTGCAGCTAGTGATGGCGAGATTTATCTGAATCTTACCAACCTGTTGTTGTTATTATTATTATTATTATTATTATTATTATTATTATTATTAGTAGTAGTAATGCAATCCGTTTTACGGTGAATTTTTTTCGGAATATTTGAAGACAGTCGGGTAAATATCGATCCATTGACACTGAATTTTTAAGCAGAAATTGAAAGAAAAAAAAATTCTAACCCACTTAAACCACAAGCATTGCTATAGTTACATACACTGACGTTTCAAGTCTGGATACACCTGCATGTTCGATTATTTTATTTTATTTTTTCCGTCTAATACTAGTCAGATTAGTACATTTAAATAAAGGCAGAGTAGTACATGGTTGTGTTACCAGAAGATTGGCACCAGGGGGCAGTGAAAGCATACTACTTGTAATGCTGTATGGATGCTCTTGGGTTCCTCTACTTTTGAATTACAGTTTGACAAACAGAACTACTGTACACTATAAAACGGTTTGTTCTTCAGACATTAGCAGTGTATAGTTTTACATTTGAGTGAGCACAAAATAATGGGAAGGGTGTAAACTAATTCACTTCAGCTTCAGCTATGCACATACATTTGTTCCCCCTTTATTCTACTCAGAGCCCTTACTTAATGAATAGCACATTGTTTTTTTTATTTAAAAATGTGCAGTCAATCTGTATTGGTAGTAATTTTATGTTTGGAATACCACTGGGATGGATTTTAATAATAATAATAATAATAATAATAATAATAAACTTGCATATATATTTTTCATATGCTTGTGGGGAAAATAGTCAATGACAGCCCTACCTCTAGTCATTCTAAATTACAAAAATGGATAACATAGTGAGTACATTATTACATACAGTATATTTAAAGAGGAGTTTAGGAAGGTTTCAGGGATAGGAAAGTTTTTAGCAAGTAAGGGTTAGTGGGGATAATAAATGCCCCATCTCCAGTCATTCTGTTTCAAGGCTAGTGACACCATCATTATGACCACCACATTTTGTATATATGTATACATACCTAGCTAGAAGGTGGAATATTGTAGCTGATTATTAATATAGTATATTTTCAGTTTATCAGTTACTTCTCATATTCATATACATATATATTAGATTGAGTTGTCCTTCACTTTCCTTCTTCGTCAGATAGTTCTTGCACAACTTTGAGGTTTGTTTAGGGTCATTATCTTGCTGAAGAATGAAGGACTGCCCAACTAGCCGTAATCCTGATGGAATGGTTTGCCTGTGAAGTATGCTATGATAGCCATGCTGGTTGAGCTTGAAATGGACTTGGTAAAGATCACCAACTCTGTCACCAGCAAAGCAACCCCAGACTATGACACTGCCTCCTCCATGCTTGACAGTGGGAACCACGCATGCAGAACTCACGCGCTCACCCGCTCTGCATCTTACAAATACTCGACGGTTGGACCCAGATATTTCAAATTTTGACTCATCAGTCCATAAGACTGACTTCCACTCCTTTCTGTGTCTTTTGGCCCAGGCAAGTCTCTTCCTCTTATTCTGCACTCTTAACAATGGTTTCTTTGCAGCAATTCTTCCAGTTAGGCCAGCTTCACGCAATCTCCTCTGAACAGTTGATGTTGAAACATCTGTACTTCTAGTAGCATTTAGCTGAGCTTGTATTTCAGGGGCAGTTAATCGTCGGTTTTGCAGACCTGTGACTCGAATGAACTTGTTCTCTGATTCTGAGGTCACCCTTGGCCTGCCTGACCTTGTTCGGTCCTCATGAGTGCAGGTTTCTTCATATCTTTTGATGGTCTTGGCCACAACAGTTACAGACACTTGCAAAGTTCTTGCGATTTGTCTAAAAGATTGACCTTCATTTCTTAAAGTAATTACAGACTGTCTTTTTTCTTTGCTTAACTGAGCGTATTTTGCCATTTTCTGCACCCTTACATTCAGGAATGACAAACTTCTGCCAATGCTACCTATATTTATAGTAATCATGGACCATCACCTGTTAACAGTAATTGGTGACAAAATGTTAATTAGATAACATACTAGTTAACTCAGAGAGCATCTAAGAAAGACACTTTTATACTTAGGCAAGTGTTCTAACACCGTGTTATACACATTTCAGTCTTTTAACTGACTTGGGCTTCAGACTGAAATCCCCTTGCTTTGGGTGGCTATTTCATTGAAATTGACAAGATTTACATTTTCATTTAAAAATGAAATTTTTGAATGTGATTCACTTATGATTATCAGCTTATATAAGTACACGGATCATATAATGAAATATTAAGTGTTTATAGACAAGTTTATACAGTTAAAAGCATAGATAATCATGAAAAACCTGGTTTCAAGCAGGTGTACTCAACTTTTGACTGGTACTGTGTGTGTGTATATATATAATATATACACACATACACATACATACATACACACTCTGTGTATCCATAAACTGAGAAATCCACAAAAAAAAGAATTCCTATTTCTCTCTCTCACACATACACACACACACACACACACACACACACATTATTCAAACACATTCTGCAATGGCCTCCTCTTACTTTCTAATAGCTAGAAATGGTCATGTTTTGCCACCTGCACGTTAACAGGTCAGCCCTAATGAGGAACTGAAAAGCAGCACATGTTAGAAGTACCCCAAACCTTTAAAGTGAGAGAACAAAGAAAGAGACACATTTTTTGCCTTTTACCAAACATATAAAGGTTCTCCCGGTTTACTGCTATGTTACCATTATTGTACACTTTGCTCATAAACATGAGAACTATTTTATTGAGTGTTACAAAGTGTGGGTAATCAAGAAGAAAAATATTGAGCTGTTTTTACACTTTTTCATGTTATTTTTAGCGCCTGGGAAATTTGATCAATTGAAGCAGTATTGACTGGCCGGTAGAACACGCAGATCAGGAAAATGTTTGTTTGGGTTATTTAAGATACATACAGTATCCTAATGATTAATTTTAATTATTTGTTCAGGTAAAATTAGACATTCATAATAATAATATTAATAACAGTGATTTATCTCTGACAATACATATTCTGTCTTTGTTTAGTTAATTTAAAAAAAGCTTCGTAAAAATGGTTGACAGGAGTGTTACATGGTTTATATAGGTTAACTCAGAGCATCATACATTGCAAAAATGGTTTCTCTTTGCTTAATTGTAGAAGGAATCACTGAAACCTCTTTGTATAACATGACAAATTAGTAATGAGATTACAGAAGCAGACAGTCATATGCATTTAACCCTTTACCACCAAGTATTTTAACCTAAGCCATGCCGGAACCCAGCATTTTGGGCTTTTTAAATCAAACATGGACATTGGCAGGGGAGTCAGAGCAAGGTTCTCTCAGAAGCCATTGAACAACCTTGTAATATGAAGGTTTCTCCTATGTGTTGCATGGCTGTGTGATTTCAACATGATTCCAGCAACCTGGAGACCATGTGGACAAAGCATGAATGAAAGAGATCCTTGAACACACCCGTCTGATGACTGTCTGAGTTGGTTTTGAAGTAGCTGTAGGTTCACACACTGTACAGCAGGTCTTGACAGCTAGGTTCAGCATTATGAGGATGATGAGTTCCTGAGCAGAATTAAATGCATTTTCATTATGAGATTTGCATAAAGTCTCCAGGTGTTGCTACACCCAAGACTTTAGGTGATTGATTGCAGAGAGTGCAATGTCCTATACTTAAGCTTGGAGGACACCTTATGAAAGAGCAACTAATTAATCCACCCCTGTTGAGTTTGCTCTATATTGCGTTACCACCAGCAGAGTATGACATAGCAACCTGCTGCCAGGTGCTGGAAGTCTGGCCCAGGTAACTTTTACAGACATGCTTTCCACTTGTCCTGCATTGTCAAACATATTCATAAAAGTAAAGGTTGTTTAAAAAGTAAAATGAAGGCTTTTTTCTATCAGGTTTACAGCACCAGTATTAATTTCCTGTATCTGTGTGTGTTTTTTTCAGTGGAAAATTAAAATTATTCACATTACAGTTTTTATGGTTTGTTGAAATTAACTTTAGATTGAAAATAAAGATTGTTTGCTTGTGAATAACTATTTTTATGTTGGTACATAACTGTTGGGACTAGATCCTGTTCAGATTAGTGTTTTTTTTTTCAAAAGTAGCCTGTACCACACTAAATGCCTTTTGTAGTATTTTGTTTTTATATATATAGAAATAACCATGTCAGTACAACATAGAGACATCTGTAAATGTTGTACACAGAATGATTAAGTTTAAAAACTGATACAGGAAAATAATACTGGTACTGTAACTGATTTGAAAAAAACATTTCATTTTACTTGAAGGTTGTACAGTGGCTTGCGAAAGTACTGACCCCCCTTGGTATTTTTCCTATTTTGTTGCCTTACAACCAGGAATTAAAATAGATTTTTTGGGGGTTTGTATCATTTGATTTACACAACATGCCTACCACTTTGAAGATGCAAAATATTTTTTATTGTGAAACAAACAAGAAATAAGACAAAAAAACAGAAAACTTGAGCGTGCATAAGTATTCACCCCCCCAAAGTCAATACTTTGTAGAGCCACCTTTTGCAGCAATTACAGCTGCAAGTCTCTTTGGGTATGTATCTATAAGCTTGGCACATCTAGCCACTGGGATTTTTGCCCATTCTTCAAGGCAAAACTGCTCCAGCTCCTTCAAGGAGATGGGTTCCGCTGGTGTACAGCAATCTTTAAGTCATACCACAGATTCTCAATTGGATTGAGGTCTGGGCTTTGACTAGGCCATTCCAAGACATTTAAATGTTTCCCCTTAAACCACTCGAGTGTTGCTTTAACAGTATGCTTAGGGTCATTGTCCTTCTGGAAGGTGAACCTCCGTCCCAGTCTCAAATCTCTGGAAGACTGAAACAGGTTTCCCTCAAGAATTTCCCTGTATTTAGCGCCATCCATCATTCCTTCAATTCTGACCAGGTTCCCAGTCCCTGCCGATGAAAAACATCCCCACAGCATGATGCTGCCACCACCATGCTTCACTGTGGGGATGGTGTTCTCGGGGTGATGAGAGGTGTTGGGTTTGCGCCAGACATAGCGTTTTCCTTGATGGCCAAAAAGCTCAATTTTAGTCTCATCTGACCAGAGTACCTTCTCCCATATGTTTGGGGAGTCTCCCACATGCCTTTTGGCGAACACCAAACGTGTTTGCTTATTTTTTTCTTTAAGCAATGGCTTTTTTCTGGCCACTCTTCCGTAAAGCCCAGCTCTGTGGAGTGTACGGCTTAAAGTGGTCCTATGGACAGATACTCCAATCTCCGTTGTGGAGCTTTGCAGCTCCTTCAGCGTTATCTTTGGTCTCTTTGTTGCCTCTCTGATTAATGCCCTCCTTGCCTGGTCCGTGAGTTTTGGTGGGTGGCCCTCTCTTGCCAGGTTTGTTGTGGTGCCATATTCTTTCCATTTTTTAATAATGGCTTTAATGGTACTCCGTGGGATGTTCAAAGTTTCGGATATTTTTTTATAACCCAACCCTGATCTGTACTTCTCCACAACTTTGTCCCTGACCTGTTTGGAGAGCTCCTTGGTCTTCATGGTGCTGCTTGCTTAGTGGTGGTCCATTCATGACAGGTGTATATATACTGAGATCATGTGAAACTTAGATTGCACATAGGTGGACTTTATTTAACTAATTGTGACTTCTGAAGGTAATTGGTTGCACCAGATCTTATTTAGAGGCTTAATAGCAAAGGGGGTGAATACATATGCACGCACCACTTTTCCGTTATTTATTTTTTAGAATTTTTTTAAACAAGTTATTTTTTTCATTTCACTTCACCAATTTGGACTATTTTGTGTATGTCCATTACATGAAATCCAAATAAAAATCAATTTTAATTCCAGGTTGTAAGGCAACAAAATAGGACAAATGCCAAGGGGGGGTCAATACTTTCGCAAGCCACTGTAAATCAGTTCTGAATACTAGGGTTCATCTTAGGGAGAGTGAACTTCATTGTTAGAAGTATTTGGGAGGACGGGGGATTTCAGTTTTCTATAAGATGTATAATTACTTGAATCCACCAGTGCAAGTACATTATAGATTATAGAGAGAGCCTTTTCTAAATCAAAAAAAAAGAAATAGAGTTTTTGCCAGGCTGTGGTTATAATCAACAGGTCCTTGCTCTGACTAGGTAGCATAAATACTGCACAGAGGGGTTTGATCATGCCCACCATATTATACAAACACAAATCTAATTTTCCAGATACTATCAACAGGTACTATATAACAGGAATCTTTACACAGTACGGCTTTGTTGCTTATTTTATTTAGTTCCAGATAAAAGGACTACCTTATGCTATGTTTGGACAATAAACAAGCAAACTATAATTCTAAAATATGCTATTGCATGCAAACCCTAAATGAGCATGCCTTTCTCATTTCTTGTATCATGACAGTGCTTGTATTGTTGTGTAGCTTCCATTGTCCTTGTAAAATGGAAGGTAATGCTTCCAGTAAGTAACTTGCCGGTAATAATTCAAGAGCCCTTGGGTTCCTAACAGCAAAAATAAATAAAAATAAATAAATGTCTGCTTTCTGACAAGAAATGAAATTTCAGTTTTGCCATTATATTTTCCAATGGACCACTTCCTGCATGGGATCAAAATGTCCATAGTTCTATTTATAAAGTTACGTTCCATTTTAAAAAGTTCCCAGTAAAGATAAGAAAATAATTTTAACTTTAAATAAAAAATAAATAAGTAAATAAAACAAATTTGACCAGACTGAAATAAAATTGATAATTACAAACAATTTACGCATGAAACTAAATATGATTCCAGGACTTTACTGAATAATCAGATCTATCTGAATATGTTTTTAGTTTATTTAGTGTGCTTGGATTTATACTGAAATCCACAAATTAGATACAAAATGATGTGCTAGATTAATAAAATATTTGATATTTCAGGTACATTGTAATTGCATATATCAATAGAATGAGTATTTTCTAGAAGTAAAGCGATAAATAGCAACTAGGAAGCACAATGCTTGCTTGTTGATGCATTTTATGTTATATGTAACATAAAAGATCATCAGTTTAATGTGACAGCTATCCAGATGGCAGTTCTGACTGGCTAGGGGTGCAATACGTCAATGTATCTTTAGGCTTTGGAAGTGTCACTATAGTCAACCTTACAAAAGTAACAACAGCTTGCTGTTTATGGACTTTTACAAACATCAGAACAGTCAGTGTTTTCTGTATTGAGACAATTAAATACAATAAATAGTAGGACTGTTTTTATTCAATTATAAGCAATTAAGAAGGGAAAAAATACACTATATAGAAACATTGAAAATAGAAATTCAAAAAAAGTTATATTGATATTGTATTTAATTTCTGAGAGTTATGTCAGTGGTGGTGTCCGTGTCCTCATAAAACCAGCCTTGGGAGGGTGGCACATTGTCAGATACCCAGCTGAGCAATTAGTCTGTAGGGTGCTTTAGTGTCTGTGGTGTTCTGTGTTAAGTGATGGAAATACAGCATGAGAGAAGATTTCCCCCCTCCCAAAACAGTAATGCACAAAGTAGTGTTCTAGCATTCATTCAACCCATCCCTTTTTTTTTTCAAAGGGATAAAGACCATTTTAGTTCAATTTAACATGGACATCAACATCAAGAAATACGATCACATTCTTCGTGAAGAAATGTATCTGTTCTGTATCAGTTGCAGTAACTATGTATGCCCTTTTCAAATGCTTTTACAGAATATACTGTTGTAGAACACCTTTTTTTTTTTTTTTTTTTTTTTTTAGCTGGCATCAGTGAGTTCTTAGTTTAGTTGTGAGAGATGCTAACTCTCATTTTCCATGTGCACAGGCTCTGACTAATGCTGAAATAAACTGTACTAAAACTCACATTTACAATTGCAAAACATGTAAATGAACTGATCTGATTTATACACAGAGGACTTGCTTAGCAGTGACTTGTTCTTGAATCACCAAAATAACCATTCACAGAATGTTCATTTGCTAGACTATCTTCAAGAACAGTCACTGACTGCACCCTATTTGAGTTATATCCTGGTGTCTTCAATTACAAGCTCAGCTTGTTTTCCATCTTAAAATCGTGTGAGTTCATATTATGTATTTATCCTGTACATGCATGAAATAAAAAGCAATGCTGAAAAAAATAAACATTTTATAAAGGGAAGATATCATATCACATCTGTATAAGCTCTTTATTCAGATCACCGGGGTTGGGTTGGAAGGTGATACATCATTATCTTATAGAAAACCCCTTATGGTCAGCACCATAAAGACATTAACCTCAAATGAAGAATCCAAGTTTTCAGACACTGGAGCCTGGATCCTGTCATGGTCATAGGCAAGTTATTTTAAAGTGAAAGAGCCCGAACAATAAAAGTTGCTAGCCAATTATGGTTTTCAAATCAGAAAAATGAAGAGCTATGTTATTGTTTATGACAGAATGGTCTGATTTACAGAGAAAGGTCATTTTTTTTAAATGTAGCTAAAAATAGCTCTAGTAGAGGCCAACTTGGAACAGGTGGATTGTCAAGAACTCTCCTCTGTGGAACATATGTTCCCTACTTAACCACGAGGAAGTGGAAGAGCACTGTAATTACTACCTCTTTTCTCTTAATTGGTTATTAAAATGAATTATGTGAAGCCCTGTCATACTCGGCATACAACTTCCAGTCCAGTTGAATCACAATGCATTAATCTTTCAACTCTGCTTGCCCAAGAGTAATGTATGAAAAAGGTGGCTCCAGCAGAAGGGAAGAGTGGTGGCATCAATTTTTATTTGGAATCAGAAATTAGTACAGGCACAGATAATGCAAGGTAGATTCTGGTACACAAATATATTGGATGTTTATAAAGTACATCTAGTTTGTATTATCCACAATCACACAACACACAGCTTTTTACTCCCAGATGTTTTTTATAGCAGTTCACTTCAAGCGTGGTGACTTATTTATTCATTTTAAAGTTTGACATACAGTATTCTTGTCGGCACTGAAGCTTACTACTGAGCTACTTAGAAGTGCACAAGCTGTCATTTATTTGTCCTGTTTTTTGTTTTTGAAAGAAGCAAAATAAAAGAAGATGCCAGCTTCAATAAACAGCCTGCAAAAGATGGCCATCTACATGGGGGTAGTGTCTGGAGGAGGATGTGCAATGATGTATTATCTGATGCAAAGTAAGTGCATTGTACTCGTGTTGCTTTTACTAAACCTGTGAGCTAGGAGAGTAAACAACTCTTCCCCCTTTCCAGTGAGCTTCTCCGCTTGCTCCTGTCTGCATCAAGTGTAGAAACGAAGCCCATTCTAATTGAAGGGGTGATGTGAGGAGAGTTTAAGGGACTGATTGAAAATCACTAGCATTTTGTTTGAGGATACAAGCCCAGCCAATCCAACATACCAGGTTCCATGCAGTGTTGACAAGAGGTAGCGTGCAACAAATTTCTTTTTCATTGTGGATTTCCTGTAAATTGTAGTTTTAAATAAAACCTGATGCTCCCATTATTATTATTATTATTATTATAATATTTTCCTAATGAAAAGTGCCACTATGTAGTCATAAAGGTAGGTTTCTAATTATGACACCTTCTAAGGTGGCACTAGACCCTGAACAAACCAAGCTACTGGGGAGCATACCAGGACTTCCTGTGGTCTTTTATAACCTGTTTAATAACTGCCGTATAATTTAGCAGTTTCTTTATTTCTTTCTTTTTTTTAAATCTCCCACTCAGAAAACTTTGCTAGGTCAGAATACTATCACCGTGCACTGGAGCAGCTCAGAGATCACCACACAGCAATGGAATCTCTTGGGGCTCCACCACTACAAGTACACAACGTCAGGCTGACAGACAGACATAACAGAGTGGACAAAACAACTGCAAAGGTGAGTAAGTATCACAGCCTTAGCCTGCCAGAAAAGGGTGGGAGATCTAAATACATCAGCAGGGGCCTTTCTGTACTCATGTTCAGAGAAGGCAGACATGCTGCCAGGGTTTCTTAATCACTCTGGCTCCACTGCACTATGCTAGCCCAAACAGGACGAGATATTAATCCACTGCATTCTTTAATTCATAAGCCTTTTTATCTAAGAGCCTGCCAGCAATCCATCACTGTAGCAGATACCTGTAGGTTTGTCATAACTAGTCACCAGTTTCAGTTCTAATTAATTTTACTGGAGCCCTGGATTTCATTGCAACTATTTTCACTCAGCAACTCCTTAATATATCTGAAAGGGAATTCATATTCTGCGATGGACTGGCGTCCCGTCCAGGGTGTAGTCCTGTCTTGCGCCCCTATATCTGCTGGGTTAGGCTCCGGCTTACCACGAGCCTCTATAGGATTAAGCGGGTACAGATAATGGATGGAATGGATGGAATTCATATTATAATGCTAGCAAGAAACATCTAGGAGCTGTTCATTTATTTTTCATTTAAATACTGGATGCATTTGTGGTATGCTTTTACCACCCTGTTCTCTTTTACCAGATCAAAATCCCAGTGTCTGGGTCTAAATCTGCTGGATATCTCTATATCTACTCTATCAGGGACACTATAATGAACAGGTACAGTAGGTGTTGCCAGATTTCAGTTGAATTTATATTTGTGCAAATCACATAATACCAAATAATTTTCTTTAGAATTGTTTTTCTCTTGATGTGCGATCTTGAATTGCTGTGAATATGTTTTAATTACAGATGATTTCTAAATTCTATTTTTGCTTTACTAGTTTCAATGTTACAGATAGGTAATATTTACTTTTTCTTTCAGTATTGTCACAGAAATGTCACATTGAACTATAAAATAGTTTTCTGATGGCCCTCATTTTAATGGTCAAGTAAACTGTGTTTTTGTAAGCATAGACTCTACAATTTTACATTAAAAATAGTCATGCTACATGTGGCATCATGCCCATAGAGTTTAGACCTGCCTGCATTTCCATCCACATTCTTAGTGAGTTTTGTATGGTAAAATGTTCCAGAATGCACTGTTTTGCATTTTTTCATGTGCTTCCAAAACATGTTTGCATTAGCCATAAAACAGCTGCACTAAGCAAATGTGCCTGAATAGAAGAAGCACTTGTGGTACTGTTAGTTTACATGGAATGTTTTTTTGACCATTAAAATGAATTACTGTCCTTTAGGTCTGACAATAAAAGTGCTCTCAGGATGAAGCTGTCCCTGACCACTCTTTTCCTGTACTTAAGCCAGTGTCCAAGGCCGAACCCATTTCCTCCTGAAGAAGTGCCCCCCCCCCCCCCCCCCTCCCCAATATCAAATTTTATTAGCCAGGCCTGTACTGCTTCATTTGGCTCTGGGAGATCCTAGTACAGAGACCAGTGGAGATTAAGTTAAACTATGATTGTCCTACATAGTTTGAGTACCTTTGCAGATTAGTTTCAAACAATACGTAAAACAAATCTTTACATTCCTCACTCTATCCCTTTTTAAACAGGCTAGTAAAACAAAGTTCAGGTGTGAACTGGAAATAGACGTAAACTTGTATGTGAATCAGTACGGCCTATTCTCTAAACACAGTCTAGAAGGTTTTTCAGTCCTAGTACTTTGTTAGAAATGTGCCACTGGGGTGGTCTGGCACACACATTGTGGTAGAAAGCCTTCAGAGTCTCAGCTGCAGACAAACATTTTGTGTAGGCAGATTTGGAATTGTGAAAGGCCTAGCTATAAACTGTATTTAAGCTGGGTTAGACAGTGCTGGCAGCAATCACATGGACATCTGGCAGCCAGCATCCAGCAGCACATTGCACGGAATGCTGCACACATCCGCTATCAGAAAGCCTTGATGGATTATGCCATATTTTACCAGATGGCTGTAGGGTGTTGCAGGTCGACAAAGCACCACTGGGCAGATTTTGATAAACACAACTGAGGTCTAATGTAGATCACAAACAGATGCCTTCCTAATTAACATTTGTATCAGGCATTACCAGCTACACTAGACAAAACCAGTTGACACTTGCTGAGGACATTCTTTAGCTCAGATTATTGAGCCTATGAGCTTGGGGCTGTATGGAGACTATGTTACATTTATATTTGTACATACTTTTCAATTTTTAACATTTGGTCAGGGCATTCTTTAGTTCCATACAGTTATTAAAACAATCTGATGTTGGAGGCATCTGTATGGCAAACTTGCTTCTTTACATGTGCAAACAGTGAATGCAAGCCATGGTGATCTACTTTTTTCATGATTATTGATAGCTCTGCTTTTGTATCTACAGATATGGAGAGAGTATATACTGTATCACTGACGTAATGGTTGCTATTATGAACTAAATGTGTTTGTGACTTGTCATATTATTCAAATTTCAAACAATGAACATTGCCAGTCTTGCTTTTTATTTTAGGTGGTGTTTACAGGAGGTTGTGCTGCAGCTCAGGGATGGACAGAGGATCGAAGTTTATGACCCCAGTGTAGAAGATGATGAGGTGAAGCAGGAGTGTTTTGGGCAGTCGGCCATGGCAACTTCCTAGTGAATTGTGAAATGATCTCCACCCATCGCATTGCATCTGTCCAGCTTTGCTTGCAGAAAAATACAAAAGCTGCTATTTGTGAACAAGAGACGCTTTAAAACTTAGCAATAGTCCCATCATACTTTTAACATTGCAAAATAAACATCCTGTGATGTCTTCTAATTACTGTACATTTGCTCAACAGATCTTTTGAATGTGGTAGTCTTCCAAAACATCTTTCTGATGTTTTTTGTACTCTTGTAAAATCGTGTGGTAAACAAAGACAGCTTGAGAAATGAAACACATTGGTTGAAATGACAATGCAATAAAAAAAAAAAGAAAGTTGGAACCACCACAATGCACATATCTGATAAACTTGTGATGTGATTTTTTTTATACTGTTTTTGCTTTCTGTACTGCTACAAAAAGTACCCAAGGATTCTATGTTTTGGAAGTTACAATTACAGTACACTGAAACTATGAAAAAGGGTCTCTGAAATGTTATGATAATGTGATTATAATTACAACAGAGCTAACAAAATAATTCCAGTTACTCTTGCCAAATATGTGTTGCCATCATTTCATAGGTCTGAAGTGTTCCTATGTAAAACATGCTCATGTAATGGTAAAGGTGAATTTACTTTTAATGATCTTTTTTAATGGTAGTGGATAAAAATGTATCGATAGCTCTCTGCAGATACCTTAAGATGTTTGTATAAAATCAGGAGTTAATTGCATTATAGCCAAATGCAATCTGAAACTTCTAGGATGCCAGGAGTGTATAATACATGTTTGTTGAAGATTGTTGCAAAATCCAGGCAGGTAATATGTTCACTTACACAGTGTGACTGACAGACAGGCAAGATCAGCTTCATAAGCGTCCCCTATTTTTTACAAGGCCCCAAAAAACAAAACATTCTAAATTGATTTTCTTTCCACAAGAACTTAAAATTCCCAGAACCATTCTCCATCTTTTGTTCACTAATAGCTATGAAAATAAGGAAATACTATTGAAATAATGTGTGCATCTTTAATACAGGAACATGCGAGACCTATGAAGTAATGGTAATGATTCACTGGAATTAATTTCTTAGCTTTTTTATTTAAAAAAAAATAAAATTATAATAATTCTTGTTCAGCAATTTAAAATCTCTTAACCAGATGACAGCAATGAGTCTACCTTATATGTAGGGCTTCTGGTTTTCCATTTTAACTGATAAAAAAAAAAAAAAAGATAAAACAGCCCTGATACAAAAAAAAAAAGAAATCTGTATATATTTCTATCTGTGCAAAAAAAAGACTAGAAACAGATAAACCTCTCATTTATCTAGTTTGCAGGAAATAAAAAAAGATGTTCAGCAGCAGTCTGAAGTATTTTGTTCAGCGATGTTTAGTTTTGGAGAAAGTGAGTATTTATTTTCAACAGACAACTTGGGTACAGTGCATTGTAAAATAAAAAGTAAGTGGATGCAAGCAAGCACTATATGTATAGGAAGATCACACCCAGGAGTTCGCAGTATATGAGCTGTGTTCAGAATTTCACAGCTGATTGCAGGCAAAAAGCAAGTGTTCAAACAATTTTATAAGTAATTCATGGGGTGTGAGCTGGGTATGTAAGGATAGGGCAGAGGAACTAGAAAGAGAAGTTAGCAGGACAGAGTGCCGCTGAAGGAACGGACTTAGGACAGAGGAGCATGCCGATGTCCCCAGCTGGAAATTAGGAAAGGTGGTTGCTGACTGAGAGTGGCATAGTCAACGCATCCCAGGGGCAAAGCCCAGCTACAGAAAAACATATACGAGTGTTAATACTCGGAAGAGCTGAACTTCAGGAGAGGAAATCGGTCCTGGGTGCAGGACACGAATGGAAGTACAAGGGAGTCGCCCGTCGGGATAGTAGGGTACCCCGCATCTATGGCTTCTGTAAAGGGGCACTTGTTAAAACCTGTGATTGACCGGCCGAGACTCTGCACTGCCTGCGTCCTCAAGTAAAGAGAAAGCATGCAGGTTAGTATGGGGCTTGAGCACTGGATGCGTAAAACGGCCACATCCTGATGAGAGGAATGGATAGAACAGAGCCTCACTAGGTGAGGTAAGATAAGCGCATGAGCTGCAATAGGATAACGTGTGACCAGGTGTCCTCTCTGACTCACAGCGGTGAGAACCCCCCCCCCCTTATTAAAAGGAAGGTAGGTGGATGCCTGAACCTGAAGTCAGTGAAGTGAGTTTCACTTACCCCCCAAAGGATGGACCCCGGCTCTCTGCGAAACACCTGCACCATGAGACAATAGCAAACAACACATGGTGACTCATTTTAATATATATAAAAGACTAGGAGGAAAGAAAGGGGATAGGGGACTTTCAACGTGATGATTGATCAGTTACTTGGCTGTATCAATCAACGACTGGATGCATACAGGCCTCTGAATGATTGTTTTGGAGTTCTGTTTGATGACAAGGAGTCTGACACCAGTGATATTCGTAAGTGGGCCAATACACTTTCCTCTGCTTACCCAACTGATTTGTATCAGAGCTTTACAGACAAGCTCATTCAATTTAAATTCTTTGTAAAGGCTAAGCAGGATAAATCACCCTCAAAACTGCTGCAGATTGTGTTGAGAAATGGCCTACAATCAACCTTTCCAAACGTGTTTCTTGCCCTGAGACCTTTTTTGACGTTACCTGTAACTGAGGGTGAACGATCGTTTTCGCAAATGGTAAAAATAAAAAATGAACTCGGAACAAGTATGTGTCAGAATCACCTTACTGCGCTTTCATTGAAGGCTATTGAGTCCGAACTTGTCAGAGAGCTGGACTTTGATGACATGGTGACTGAATTCTCAAGGAAGAAATCAAGAAAAGAGGCCGATCTTCTAAGGTAAGAGGCACATTTATTTATTATTACATGCTGTTATGCTCACTGCTGGTACGTATGATTTAATTACATTATTAGATGGTGTGCTGCTCATTGTTCATTGGCTACTGTAGCCTACCAAACAATCAACTGAAATTTGTAACTGACATAGTTTTACATATAACTAGCTGAGGTTGAGTTGATAAGAGGAGAGGTGGGAGGGGCCCAGAATTTGTTAATCCGGCCCTGTTCGCAGCGATAGCAAACAAGCTTAAACTATGTAGAGCTTGTGGTGTTATGCTGCTGTCTACAGTTTGTGACTGGAATTGAAACTTGGCTTTAGTGAAGCAGGGTAGAATATATTTGGTTATTGTGATTACCTTGTCTATGTATAAAACATTTGATTATTCTTTTTAGTTTTGAATAATAAATATTTTAAGACATGTTTTAGAACAGTTACTGATGTATATAAATAAGTTAACATAGGTAACATAGTTAACAAAAGGAGTCTGGAATATTTAGATGTCACAATTCAGTGAGTTGAACTCGCTCTCATGTTGCAAAAGCACAGCAGCAAGAGTCAGAAGATTGCAGTACTGAGGCACAGGCTCACATTGCCTGAAGAAGCTGCCTGGTCACCATGGCAACTTACCACTCCCCGTATCAGTGTTGCCAGATCTAGAGGTTTCACGTTTCTGCTCACGACAGTCTGGAGGTAAGAAATGGACAGAGGTTTTTTTAAAGGTACATTTTTTATTTTAGAGGATTTTTTAAAGGTAATTGTAAGATGTATTCATAATGTATAAGTCCTTCTTTTACTAAGATGACAAATCCACTGTGACATCATGCCAGTTGGCAGCTGCGACCACTGATTTTTATAGAATTTCTCCAGATATTAGATTTACTTTGACTGCCCAGTATAAGATCACTTCATGTGCAGTACAGCCACTAGACACACATATAGCAAGTGCTGCACAGAATTTGACTGAAAGGCACTGGTGGTTGCAGAGGAAATTAATTTAGTTGTAAGAGCTGTGTTTAAGTGTTGTGCCAGTCAGTGAATATATATTCTGGAAAATTAAGAACAAACTACATTTATAGATTTGTTTTATTACAATATAGCCATTTTATGCCAATATAATATTGCTGTAGGCTTAAGGTTTTAGAATCATAGGACTACAGTGCATTCCAATGAATTGCATACATGATAATGGCATGTTCCTGTTAACTTAAAAAAAAAAAAAAAAAAGTGAAGCACGTCTATGAAAATGCACATGTAGTAGATTTGTATGCAATGCATACCCCGTGTGCCTCTCAGTTTTATGCATTTAACCAGAGTAAGAAACATACACTTTCAAAAGAAATGTACGTCACAATTGAATGCAATTATCAGGTAAACAATTAAAAGTATTACACTGTATGTTACTGATAATTGCATAAAATTGTTACAGTAGGCACCTGGGCTATGCAATTAACAGGAATCCTTTCAAACCTCAATTCAAACCTTATTATACACCATCCTTTAATTTAATAAAGAGATTCAGCATATCAGGGATATTACTATTTTCTACTGAAATGATACATGTCAAGTAAAAATACAGCTTTTGTCCTTTGTAAAGAAAATTCCATGAATATTTGTTGATTTGTTTGATTTATAGAAGCACATATGTCCAAAAAAGTTTCAATGTACTTTTTATACAAATAAAAAAGGTACAACAGAGGTACATTTGGAAAGGAGCATCATCAGTTATAGCAAATATAGTAGTACAAATATGTGTTCTTTAGTCTAGGTCTTAAATTAACCTTGTATAGGAAATATACATGTTATAAACTATTTTATATATATATATATATATATATATATATATATATATAATATATATATTATATATATATGTGCATGTGTGTGTGCACTGCCTGTTCAGTAAGGTTTTTATTGCTCATTTGGCATAACGGAATGATACTTCTTCCAGTGCATCTGTACATTTCATCATAGCAGGGCTTCTATTCTACAATATTGCGTCCTCAATTTGTTTTCTTTCTGGTCTCATTATTGACAGTACTTTTACAGAACCCTAAACTCAAGATAAACAAACTTAATGTGTACAGTAGCTAGAATGTTTCAGTCATATTCTTTGTCTCACTAACAGATAATTCATTTTAACATGGCCTTCAGAGTAAATATTACATGTTATTTAGGCATCTTTGAACAAGAAAAACCTATTCTCGTTTGGACTTATTTTGTTGCTTGTGTTTAAATATATGACAGCGGTTAAATTACACACCTTAGGAAGGTACATTTCCCCTCACTATTAAGACATAATTAAATTATATATAAAATAAACACAAATTAACTATAGTGGGAAGGGAATAGGGAACATCAAAATATGCTGTATATGCCAGGATAGATCTAAGTAGAGATCATCAACAGAGAACCACAAAAGCAATCTGTAGCATATTTTAATACATGCTGTTGTCATGAGGAATACCTATGTGTTTGGGTATTTTTTGTAAATATTAATTGCAACATTTCATCTGTTCCACAATGTGTGTCACTTCACTGGTACTACTAGATCTGAATGATGTCTGATGAACATAGGTAACACTGAAATGTTGGATTTTAAAAGGGAGAGCATTAATTGGATTAATAGTTGTCTTCCTAGTTTTCCCTTCACCGTTATTTGTCTCATTACACTGTTGGGACTTGCCTTCTCCAATGAACCTTCCCTACTGTTTCTTAAGATTTAGTTTATACATATTTTTAGTTCTAACATTTGCATTAAACTGGCTTGCAATTCACTGTAAATAAGACTTTATTACATACAATTTTTTGTAATTAACAGAATGTCAAAAATACATTTTCATAAGTTACAAGCTATCAAAATTGAACACCACTTAATACAAAATGTCCCCCCCAAAAAATATTATACAAAATAGTAACCTGTGATAGGCAAAGAAGAGTTACACAAAGTTAATTGTAAGAAATGTAAGAGCATTTTGAGCAAGAGGCAGCCAATTCAGACTTACAAAAATCAACTTTTTACCAGCAAATACAATAGTTATAATAACATTCAAAATATAGTATTCATTTTTTAATGATAAGCTTACAAAACACATTACTGTACAAAACGAACATAAACTTAAGGAATGTTATAAATTCTAAATTTAACACTAGTAACAAATGACTGGGCACTTGGGTTTGGAACTTTATATTTATTTACAGTGCCATTGTTTCTTTTCTAAATCACTACTATTGTAAAATGTCTGGGTAGATCTATAAGCAGTTGTGCCTTGTTTCTTTTTTCTTCCTTTACCAAACATATTTTGTGGAAAATGTGAATATGAATGCAAACCCAAGAGTGCCAGTAATAATGGACCTATTATTAAAGGAATATTAGTAAAGGAATATTTTTACAATGGCTTTTAGAAGTTTTTAAATGATCAAAACACAAAATGAGTTTGTAATTTTGCTTTTAGCTAAACGAAAATATATATATATATTATATATATATATATATATATATATATATATATATATATATATATATATATTGTTTGTTTGAATATAAAAATGTAATAAGAAGCCACAGAATTTGACATCATTACTGGACCATAACATTTAAATTTAAAGCATGGCACAAAAACAAATTTTGTTTCTGTCAACCACTTCAAACGAACCTGCACAAACATACAGAAGTTTGGTTTAAAAGTCTCTAATCAAACTTGAATTTAAAAAAAAAAAAAGTAGTGTCCTTGGTTTTAAATATAGCTTAGTATATGAACTCTCCCGGAATCTCCTGCAGCGAGCTGAAAGGTTCTTCAAATTTGAAGCGTTTAGAGATGGCCTTTTTATCAGAGGTAGTGTTTTCCTTTTCTGACTGCCTGCACTGTCCAAGTGTGTATGCCGCCATGACAATTAACTCCTCTGTCACTGAAGTCTGTGCCTCTGGCTCCTCAGGGGGTGAGACTGGACTTGCTTCCTCAGGGATGCTTTCACAGGGACTTACTGCTTCTGAATCCTCTGTTTGTTCTTGCTGTAACCATTGATGCTGCAGGCAGTCCTCAGCTGTGGCTCTGTCTCTGTTAAAAAAAGCAATGGTAAATAATAGATTATTTCTACATAATAGCTTCCTTTTAGCAGTTTCTAAGAAATAATGTCTTGCAATAGAGGCAGTCAATTCAGTCTTATAAAACAGACTAACAGCAAAAAACTTTAACTTAAGCCCTATGCCTTTGTATAGGCCACATGATTTGATCTGTGTTTAGGGTACACAAGACTTGTACTATATCTGAGTTTATTCTGAAAGCACAGCATAAAGCATATCAAAGGAATAACAATACCACTGTTGGGAAACAATAACAGTTTCACCTCAAAAAATGTTTATAATAAAAAAAAAAATGTGCCATGTGATAATTTAGATAAAGGAAATAAGTTTAATTACAGCACTAATAAGCTATACGAAGGTAATAAGAAAGGGTTCTTACACTGGTTCTTTAATTAGAAGTGCCTTCATGAAGTCAATTGCTGATCTGGAGATTCCTTCAAACTCCTCTTCAGAGTAGCTGACATTTATCTGGGAAATATTCAAAAAGGTTTCCTGTTTGTCTTCTCCCAGGAAAGGGGATGTCCCTGTAAGCATCACATAGGCCAGCACACCTATACTCCTGAAAAGAAAAACTCAGATTAAATGCTATGTGTAAATTCATGCAAGTACAACTAGAATCAACATAGAACGGTAAACTGGTTACTTACCACATGTCTGTTGCTGTGCTGATTGGCTCGTAATTCAGAATTTCTGGAGCTGCAAACAAATTATTGTGTAAATGTAACATTTTTACAGATAATATTCTTTAAAACGTGCATTACCTTTTTGGAATTGATACCAATGTCATTGTATGCTTTATTATACAACAAATCAGACATTACTACTGAATGGAAATTATGACATTAATTAAATGACACCTGTTCTAAAACTACTCTACACTGATGAAATGCTTCATGTGATACTTGAGCCCTGCACTCAACATGAACAAATTCTCTTTCAGTGGACTACAATGATTTTTTATTTTTTCAGACAAACAGTAAAACAGGCTTTAATGACACAGTAGTTCCATTATTACCTTATAACACACCAGAGCAATACCATTACCACTAAAATCAATCCTTGTTAATGATTATGAGGCTATTTTTTTAAAGGTAGTTTTATGCAACATTTGGAATCCCAAGCCTAAAACACAACCCCACCACAAAAATCATTGAATGAAATGGACTAGTCCTGTAAATGCATATTTTATGCATTAAAAAAAACAAAACACTAAGTGTTAAATCACTAGTTGCCATGCTACCCCCTCATTTCAAACTAGATAAGAAATATACCACTCCATTATTTCATGGAGTTACTTACCCACATACTCAGGTGTTCCCATGATTTCTCTCAGCTCCTCATTGCTGCTCATTATTCTAGAAAGCCCAAAGTCAACTATTTTGATATCTCCCAAAGGTGACTCGCTGGTCAGCAGAATGTTCTGAGGCTGAAATACCATTATGATAAATTAGAAAATACCCATGCCTGTCAGTTTTTAAAGGAAACCTCCCTTTTATTCAATAACAGTTTCCATTTGTGCATATAACGTGCAATTTCACCGTTAACATTAAACATTGTCTGTTGCTTTAGGATATTTTCAACATTTTAAAAATCACAAAAGTTTGTTAACTGTATTATTACTAGATTCATAACAATGTTAGAAGAATAAATCCAACCTGAAACAACTGCAATTCAAAAGTAACAGTCTATGGATTTAAATGTTTGCATGTGCATTACAATTAAAGATAAGTCTATGTAAACCAAGAGTTTTGATGGGATTTGCCTTTTTCTAGAGTACACAGGAGGAGTCACATTGAAAAAGCCGTGGTCCACCTGTCCTACACAGACAAGTGGCATGCCAAAAATCCCATGACCTCATATAAATAAATCTCCAAGTGGATCACTGTCAAAACCAATTAGATTGGAATCTTTAAAAAAAGAGTTTGAGATTGTGCAGCGTATTTTAAAGCCTCCCTGCTAGCTCACATGGTCCATTGCCTTTTGGTAATATGCCAGACAGAGTCTGCAACTCTTAACTTAATGGTGAGCTATTTTTTAAATTAATTACAATATATAGACAGAGAAGTTAATTTAATACACACTACATAGAGCTTCACTACAGCTTTCATTGCCATAGAAAAAGCATACGGTATAAATAAAAATATAGATTAGACTCATACCTTCAAATCAAGGTGGACCACATTATTTTTGTGTAGGAATGCTACACCTTCCAAGATTTGCTTCATTAGTCGTTTAACATCTTTCTCCTTGAACGCCTCGTCTCGGTCAGCGACACACTGGTTAAATATTTCACCACCAGCAGCACTGTGAACAAAATGAATACAGAGTAAAATCAACTATACCCTGTGCTAAAGTGAACACAACAACAATGGCGGTCACAAACCTTGAACCCAACCTTCAGCCCATAGCTAAAATTGCTTCTGATTTGTTTTAATAATGTCTGCCGTTTATATAAACATGTTAAAGTGGGATGTTTACATGCTTTTGTCTCTGTCTACAGTTTTGATGGAAAAGCCACAGTACTAAAAAGAAACACATTTTTGTGTAAAATTTATTATATATATATATATATATATATATAGATTATATCATATATATATATATATATATATATATATATATATATATATATACTACAACATTTCTAACAGTGTGTAAAAATTTTATATTCAGTAAATGGAAGCTTTTTTTTTTTTTTTAAACTTTCCCTTTTTGTGCACAAAGGTATGTACCGAACAAAGGTTAAAAAAAAAAAAAAGAAAAGGCTTTTGGAGAACCACGGTCAAGGGTTCAATCGATTTCTCAACTCAACTGTAAATCCAGAGTATTTTTTCTATTAATTAAAACATGCCAGTGTTAGGCATCGATGAGAACAGCAATGTAACCTAGCAACATTTTCTTGTTCAGCATAGGAACTACAGTATGTCCTTATGCTACAGATTCCACAAGGTAGCCGAGGGGTACCTTGGCCTGGTTACATTTTTCTTAATATCCGTATTCAGTATTTGGGATGCTCCTTTTGTATATGACAATGGGATGTTGATTAATGCTTTATGAAGCAATCATTACTGTGCTTTCCTGGGTAGTCTGACATGCAGCAGCGACTGTAGTTTATTTACTGGGTAATGAATCTGCTGATTAATCAATAAACCAAAACTCATTTTCATGCTACAGCAAGCAACACTCCACAGATCACATCCTGAAGTCAAAATAGAGTAATAAATGCCTGTTCTCACTCACATGAGTTGCACTGTAAAAAAAAAAAAAGAATCAAAGTAAAACTAAGTTTACTGTGTGTTATTTATTTTAAAAGACGGAACATTAGCGTATGTCTTTTGGTAGAGCCAAACGGAAAACAAGCTATTGGAGCAGACTGTGATATACCCCCAATAATCATTACTAAAAAAAAAACGTGCTCACATTTCAAAATTTCTGCTCAAGGAAAAAGTTACTCCAAACTACATAACTGCATTTCTCCAAAAGACTATTTGAAATCATGCTCCAGGAAAAAAAAAAAAAAAGTTTCAGATTTTTGTTTTATTTTTATTGCCAAAACGTTTTACTAATGAGACCTGCTCATTTTATTAACTGTCATTCTACGCAATTTTCAAAACATTCTTTAAGACCATTTTTAAGACCCTGTATCCTAGAACAATTTGCTAAATTGTATTTGCTCCAACCTCAATGTGAGAGAAACAAAAAACAAAAAAAAAACCCTGTGATTTACAAAAAAGGTGACGTTGAGCTCATATCTCAGTTCAGCTCAAACATATATGCAATACTAGCATGTTGGAACTCACTCTTCTCTATTTTTAATTTCAAGCCGCAATATAAAATGAAAGAGTTAACTCAATACCCTTCTAGAACAGATGCATTTAGTAATTAACAGACACTTCTCCACTCACTGTGCACTTGGTTACAGAGAAGCAGCATCAGCAGTCATTGATTAACAGGGAAGCTTAAGTTAAAGCTGCTCTGCTTATGTTGCAACAGGGGTCACCGAGGAGCAAAGGCAGATTTCCTTAGATGGGACAAGGGCTTAAATCAACAGCTTCAATCAAAATTTATGAAAATCATCCTTAGATATTAGTACTTAAACAGTTTTTAAATTGCATTTATTCTTTATGGTCATTATACCAGCTGCTTCTTTTTTTTGGCCCCGGATAGTTCCCAGTACACTGCTGACCAGAACAGATTAGTAAGCAATTCAAATTGATATTTATCGTAAAGGTTTCATCATGAAAGTATGACATGAATATTCTGGTATTTAACACTTTCTACTGAGTATAATACTATGTATTATCTTCTTACACTCAATAACTGATTTTAATAAAATAATAATAGCAAAACCTTCAACTGGATTCATAAACTAGGATATGTCCTACTGTAGATCACTCATTCAGTCTAGACTGAATTAAACCTGCAATTTCAGCAGAGAGCAGCAAGCACAGATTCTTTGGAAGAGGCAGACCACACTTGGATCAGAGCTGTGTAATTTTAAACTTCAATAGAACAGCAGCTCAAGTGCAGTGGTTGCTAGGGTTTTTGTCACTATTTCCAGAACTGCTTTATGCTGTGTTCCCTATGACAGTCAAATACCCAGAGGTTTCTATTTTAATGGAAGTCTGTAATTACAATCTACTCATAGCATCTTAGACATCACAAATCTTGAAATCAGCAACTTGAGGCTTTGTAACTAGGGCACTCTTTAGAAAAATACCAGCAAGGGTCAATAATATTAAACTACATGAAATGAACCTGCATTGACAATGCAACAATTAATCAGAATACTTTTACAAATTTTGAATTCCCCGATTAATATGTTCATGCAACATGCCAAGCATTATTCCTGTACATATATATATATATATATATATATTTTTTTTTGTTTAATCTAAAATGTGTTTATTGTTTGGAATTTTGTTGTTGAAATGGTTCTGCCATCCTTCATGTTTATCTAAGTTCTTTTGAAGGTTCTTTTGAATATCTGGTGGAAATAAAAGATTATTCAACCCTGTTGTACAGAAACATGAAGTATTTTACACACATATTGTCATACATCTCTGGTTTTGTTAGTGTGTATTTTACAGGATAGTGACCTTCAACATCCAGAGACAACATTGTGTGTAAATTCCCAGACATAAAGTAAGTATTACTGATGATATTATTATTATTAATATTATTATTACTGCGCAATTGAAACAAGAAAATATACCAAGTTGAAATAATGTCAATACCTGTATTTTTTCAAGACAAATCAAAAACATCCAACAAACTAAATAGTACCAGAAACTGTCAAAAATAAAAACACATATATAGGAGTGCAACAAGTTGACAATCATATAGCACCTGCTATTGACTATATTCCTGTAACACTGCTGGCACATACAGGACAGGACTGGTTGTGTGGAGTTATCTGTACTATTGCATACTCCAAAAGCAGTCTGCTGTTATGAGTTGTGTATCTTTGTATCAAGCTCTGCAGTGCTGAGAGTTAGGAAAATCAGTAATTCAGAAACATTTTCATTACGCTCAAAAAAGCCACAGGTCTTGAAATATTAAAAGGAACAGATATTTTCAAGTCTTGAATTCCTGCTTCGTTCCAAGGCAGCATCTACTGACAGAACCACAGCACCCATCACATGAAGCAGATTTTCTTTTTTTTCCTGTTCAGAATTTTTTTTTTTTTTTTTAAAGCTGTAACAGCAAATTTAACTTCACACAATAAAAAAAAGTATGGATTTATTATGGTTTTGCACTGGTTAACTTTTCAAAGATTTTAATCATTTACAGTATATTGAAACATTATAAGACATTGTTTTCTTACTGTATATTAGGCCTATGTTACATGTATGAAATACACAAAAGTGAAATACACAAATATACTATAAATACCAAAAATGAAGTATACTTATTTATGTATATCAGAGTTTACATTAAACAAACATTTACACAAAAATGCACATGTTTAATCTAATAAGCTATACAACCCTAGATTTGTAGTAATAATGTAATTTACTTCCACTACATTTGGACAATTCCAAATTGCAATTGAAGTCAAGCTGTGCAGTAAACTGGGGGCCTCTCAAATTTCCATCCTGCTCATGCATCTTTCATTTACCAATCATTTAAAATATTATACACGCCAGGTTTGTTCTATGCAAATAGTACAGATGTTAACAGCACTATTCACTTTCAAGAAACACGGTCATATTTTACAGGTTATACAGCATGTAACAAAAAAACTGTTTAGTTGAATCTAGTAGAAATAATTTATGTGATGGAACAGCACTTCTCCCCTTTAGGCCAAACAGGCTACAAGCCACAAATTGGGGCCATCACGTGCCCGTGAAAAGCACAGTGACATAATGAACTCCCAGCTGGAAACCAGAGAGCAACGAGGCCATGTTTTTCTGCTGGCTGGAGAAATGCCTCAACTTGACTGCAAGTCTATACAACAATCTTTTTTTTTTCCCCTTAATTTCACGTGCTAGTTTTTCATAAAGGCAAAATGCATTCCGCTCTACTTCCCACCATCACAAAAGAGCTCCATTCTCTTTTTGAATACTGCTGACAAAGCCATTTGTATGGATCATTTCAATCCACCACTAAGCCCCTTTTTATTAAATTTCAGTTTTTGTTTTATATTGCACCCACGCTGGCAGTGGTGTTAAGTTTATTGTAGGATGTTATGTACACTTTCATTCTAATTTTAATGCAGGTTTCATCTTCAATCCAAGCTCTCAAAAAATGATACAGGAAACCAGACAGCACAGAACCTTCAAGTACATGATGTCATAAAACTAGTGACAAATATGGCCTGGATGATATGGTAACAACTACTGCAACTAGAACAACACAGTGTACCTTTCATTTCAAATGTATGTTTAGCTGCCTTCATTGCAGTAGTGACCTTAAAAAAAAATTAAAAAAAGCCTAGGGTGCTTAAAATTGCAGGACTTCATTTCGGTTTCAGATTTACTGCATGCCAGCAATCAAAGCAAGTACAGCTATGGCCAAAAGTTTGCATCACCTAGAATTTTAGGATTGAGACAAAAAACAAAACAAACAAAAAAAAAAACTATATGAACATAATTTAGATATTTTATTTAACATCATGTAATCAAATAAACTACATTTTATTGATTTTACTGATATTGCAAGTATCTACCAGAAGCCTTAATTGCACAGTGTTTCATGTTAGGTTTTGTAAATTTGCAATATGTTAACGTAACATTATTAAGCAGGTTTCATTCGACTTTATGAAGCAAAATTTGTTCATAAAGTCATTAATTAGTTAATTAATTCTATAGGATGAAGCAAAGCGTTTGGCAATAGCTGAGGCTTTATATATTTCCCCAGTGATTATTAAATACTTCTCTGACGATGCATGTATACTGCATCCTTTGAATCCAAAAACATAGCCATACATGCCATAGTTCACTGGTTTGGTACAAAACTACAGTCTCATGCTACAGACAAATATCTGACTGTCTTGCATACTTACAGTATTCGCTCAAGTGAAAGTCGACCTTGTGTAAAATTTGAGCCCCCCCCCATTGTGAGCGCAAGATTGGGGTATAACTTTCTTTTTTTTTTTTTTTTTTTTTTTAACATTTTATTTGTTATTGAAACAGATGGTAAGTTTATTGAAAATAGAAAACAAAAATTCTCCTGAAATCAAAACTGTTTTTAGAGTGCACTTCAGGTGTTAGTTTTCCTAAATATATGTATTTAGATATGCCGACGGCAATTAAGCAGCAGATTTGCAAAAATAACAACTTTATAAGCACTTGTACTTCACTGTGATGTGTATTACAATGAAGTATGTTTTTGATTTGTTTTTTTGTATGTATTTCAATACAATGTGGGAGGTCTTTCTTTTCAAGTGCCAATACAAACTATTGATAAAGAAAAATAAGAACACAAGTGGCAGTGAGCACGCCTCAAAGCTAGGCAGTCCCTCCCAGCAGACCTGCAGGTGTGTTGCTTTGTAGTTACCACACACCAGCATTAAAGGTTTGCTGACAAGGTTTTTTTTTTTCTTTAAATCGTGTATTAGTCGACCCCCCAACTTGAGGATTGTGTTTTAGGGTTAAATTTCTTGACTTTTACTCGATCAAATATGGTAAAAATGTAAATGTTCTCTTTCAAGGTTACAGAATGGTAAAATGTTTATGTTAAGAGAGAGATAAGTTATCACAAATTATACAGTATTGCGGTACCCTGTCAATTCTACTACCACAAACATAGCAAAACACAAGGCGTGGCAATATCTTATAGTAACACCACACTGCTTGTCATGCACTTCTTCAAAAGATAATAAAATTCATGCATTGTACTGTAGCTTAGAAGGAATATGGAAAGCTGCAAACCTTAGTGAATCTGAGGTGCTCCATATCAGACAAACCCAGTGCTATGGTAACGTTCAGTTCAACTTGCTGTAGAGCCACTGCTTATCAGCTTACTGTACGGTATGTGTGTAGAAGGATTATTTGAACTACTGAGTACACGAAAGGTCTTTTCACACCAAGTGTGTTGCATCAAAGCACCAGTCTAGCGTATTTTGACACAATCAGGTTGCTTCCACAGTAAAGGCGTCAATGACTGTGAAACACTGTCATTGAACGAAACATTTCCTTATAAGTACAAAATTATATTTGCATTTCTTGCAGCACTAAGTACTGTAACATAAATGATATCTCATGACAACTAATTAAAGTTGTTTGTGTTTTGCAGAAAAAAAAGTATACATTATTTATACATTTGATTAGTCTGCAGTTTCCAGTGGTGGTATCTTTGCCACACTGTTGTCTTTCTTTACAGTACATCTTCACTGCTGAAAATTAAGTGACTAGAGTTATAAGGATGGTCATCATTATGACTACACTGACTGCTACCCTGATAATATTTATGATATTGTTTGAACACTTCTATTTGTTGCTAATCAGCTGTCGAAGTACACTGGCTATTGCTCTCCAGTAATTCAGTATACATGAAAGCCTACAGTACACTATGGAAAACAGGAATGTTATGCCGGATGCTGACACTGACTTGATGTGATGGAGTGATTTTTTTTTAAATGAAATGCTACAAAATTGTCTGTTAGGAACATTGGTAAAGCATACAGTATTATACATTGGTAAATTAATATGCCTGCCTGTAACAACACATCTCTCCTAGTCATCATCCTCCGAGTTGGAAGAATCCCCTTTATTAGTTGACATCTCCCGCTTCTTTGAAAATGGCTGCCTGTATGTCATGGCTGATTCGAGATTGGGCAGTGGTGTTTTTGTTTGTCTTTTCTCGACAGTCAGTCAAGATGCTGTTTGTGTACTCGGCAGTCACGGCTTTTGTTGCCGATTTTTATACACTCATCAGTATAATCTGATTTAAGATGCATGTTTGAGAAGAAAAAAAAATGTTTAAAAAGTGTGTCTTAAATTGGAAGGAATACAGTACTTGTAGCCAACCCAGATTTGTATTATGTGACCATGACTGGGATGTCAAAGATTTCCCACAATCCTTGTATATGATCCTTGTAGGTTTATCACATGACAACTACAGTACTAATTGTGCAGACATAAGAGACAAGTGAAACAACAGAAGTTCACGGCAAACACGGTACAGCACCTCAGCATGTTGTATGTTACATGCAGGAACAATATTTCTGAGTTTTGTTTATGTGAAATTGTGCAGAATATATGCTATGCTAGGCAAGAAAATGGTCCCATGGCGTAGCGGTAAAAACCAATGCCTTCAGCGCAGGGTGCTACGTCCTCGCAGGCTTGAATCAAATCTAGGCTGTTGATTGCCTGCCTGGCAGGCTGGCAATGCAATTGGCCGGATTGCCGGTGGGGAGGTTTAATTTCCAGGTCAGGGATCTCGGTGCCTCTCTGTGCATGTCTACCCCGTCTGCCAAGCGCTGAATTGCTCTCTGTACGGTCTCGGTTATGACAGCTGTGTTCCTCTGAACAGTAAACCTGTTCACCAAAAAACATCTTTCTGACCCTGTGGGCACAAAAGTCACCCTCACGCCAGCAAGCCAGTAGCCAACAGGTCAATTCATACAATTAGAAATGTACATAGGCAGCTATTGCCAAAAAAAAAAAAAAAAAAAAAAAAACAAACTAACAAAAAAAATCAAAAACACTCTCAACAAATAGTTATTAAAGTTAAACATTGTTGTTTCTTTCTGTGGCTATAATTCGCTTTATATAAGAATCCTTTGTAAAATTACACAACATCCTACATTTTAGCCTTGACAAGTTTATTGCCATTGGTGCCCTCTACAAATGTATTGAACTGAAGGCCATTTTAACACACACATTGAAAAACATTAGATTTTTTAATCTGCATTTCACATGAAAAACTTAAAACTTATTTGATATGCCCTTTGGTTTTAATAGATTGAGCATCAAAATAAACTTATCACTATTATAACACATTTATTTATCAATAATGGACATTGACGACATTTTTTGGGTTTCTTTTTAAATCACTCGATCATTCATCCTTGACCATGACACGCTTGAGTGACTATGACTGGAGTATATGCACTTAATCGCATAATTAGTGTGACAGTTGATTGGACACTGAGTGACTTCAGCTGTTGAATTGCAATTTTGAATAAAAGCAACAAAGAAAATCACAGAAAAAAAACCATATGCCATGTTTGTCAAGACAGCAACACCATTGTACAATCGACATGTTGGAAGTCAAACCTGGAGAGACTGTATAACCAGACACACTCGATCAATGACAGGCCACGAACTGGGAGACCAAGAGTCTCAACACCTGCCCAAGATCGACAGATCATTTTGCAGCATCTTTGTGATATCAATTGTTAATCAGCACAATAAAAAGTCAGTGCACCTGCTCTAAAACAGAGTTTGTTATTTTTCGATCACATCTGGTGAATTTTATCCAAATATAAGTGATAAGTTTCTTTTGATGCTCAGATATAAGTGATATGTTTCTTTTGATGCTCCATATAGTAGTGGTCTGTAAGGCATTGGAGTTGGGGGGGGGGGGGGGGGGGGGGGGTTGTGCTGCAGTACATCATCAGGTCTTTAAAAATAAACTAAGATCATTAACCCTTTGCAGTCCTATGTCGGACCAGGTCCAGAATTAAAATTTTCCCTTTCCAGTCCATTGTCAGAAGATGAGAAGCAATTACCCACTGCTGTAGGAATTCAAACGGTGTGCTGCTTTTTATATGAAAAATGAGAAAAAGCAGGTTACGTAAAGGATTTACACTGGACCCAGACGCACCCGATAAAATGAAGGAGTCATTGTACTGTATTTATTTGTTAGACTATTTGTTTTTCTATGGGTCTCCCTCTATATCGCGGCCCTTGATATAGCGAATTTATTTTTGTCAGCAACATCTGTGATATATCGAGTGGGTGATGCATCTTCATCAAGTCTAATCACGATAAGTAAATATTTCTCCAGTTGAACTTAAAATTATTGATGTCTCGTCACACTATCGGCACTTTCCCCACAAAAAGTTAATAAAAAACATTACAAATATTACTCTCTTACCTTAAGATGTCTTGACAGCAACTGGATTGGAGAAGAAAAAAAAAACTCTAACACAAGAATAACTATTTACAAGTCCAGTGTAACAAAGTCTGCTCTCTCCAGAGCTTATTTTCTGTTTTTATTCAGAAATATGGCATCCACATTCTCCCATTTCAAAGAAGAATGGAGTTTGTTCACAAGCATCCCTGCTTTGCTAAACACACGCTCGCTCGGTTGCAGGTATACTTAACATGTTCTTTGCCAAGGCTGCTAGGTTGGGAAAGCGTGTCTGGTTATTTTTCTACCAAATCAATAACTGGCCATTTTAATTCAAGAAGGCGTTCAAAGTTATAATAAACTTTGTTTCACCTTGTTTGTACATCCTGTAATAACTTGAGTGGTGCTTTTTCTGTGTTCAGCAATTTCCTATTTAAAGCACTTGTTGCCATCACAAGGATTCCAGTGCATAACTTAATACTTACTATTAGTGTCAGAAACAAGAATAACCTAGAATGAATCTTTTAGGTATTTAGACATCTCTTAAATATCAGATTGTAAAACACTTACTATTCCAGCACCAAGATCATTTCTGAGGACGTCTCGTAGACTTCATGTAGGTCAATGACCCAGCAGTTAGATTTGGCCAGCTCTAGGACGGCAATCTCGTGGATAATCTCCAAGCGACAGTCTTGTCCCTTTCTCCTCTTTCTCATGCATTTAGCAGCATAGGCCTTCCCTGTGCTCTTCTTCACATACTTCTTCACCACAGCAAATTTACCCCTGTGAATTACAATTTAAACATGTTTAAAAAAGATATTTACTTAAGGGTGTGCAACAGCTGGTGCTCTTACTAATGGAGTGAAATGTCTACTTAAATACTAATACTAAGCAATTATGGAATGGGCTCTTGTCAATTTGTGTAATGCTATCCTTTATTGCTGTTTAAACCAGTTATCTTTTCCAATATAAAAGCGAATAAAAGCTTGAGGAGTTAGTAGTTTGTGTTTTCTATTATCTTTTGTTTCCTCTGTTTTTGGTTCTCTTTCCTTTAGTTAATATAATTAATCCAATTTATTTTTCCCTGGATATATAGGGTGTAGTGGAATTTTCCAGTATGTCCTAATAGCAAGTTGGTGATAAACAAAAATGGTAAAATTGTAGGTTTACCTGGCACCCCGGATTGCCAAGTGTTACAAGTCTACATCTGAATGGTTGAAGAACAAGAAATTTAAAGTTTTGGAATGGCCTAATCAAAGTCCAGCCCTAAACCCCATTGCGGTGTTGTGGCAGGACCTGAAACTATCAGTTTATGCTCAAAAGCCCACAAATGTCACTGAGTTGAAGCAGTTCTGCATGAAGTTGTGAGCCAAAATTCTTCAACGGCGCTATGAGAGACTGATAATAAAGGAAGCGTTTGGCTGTAGTTATTGCTGCTAAATGTGGCGTAACCAGTTATTGAGTCTAAGGGGGGAATTACTTTTTCACATGGGGGCATTGGGTGTTGCACAACTTTAATAAATAAATGAAATAAGTATCAAAATGTTGTGTTATTTGTTCAACAGGGTCCCTTTTATCTAATATTAGATTATGGTTGAAGATCTGATAACATTCAGTGTCAAAAGTATGCAAAAATGCAGAAAATCAGACAGGGGGCAAATACCTTTTCACGGTACTGTAGTTGAGTAGTGTAAACCCCACGACAATATAGCAAATTTGTTACATGAATCATTTTACTTTACCAATGCCCTTGGGTATGAAACTGAAACTAGATAAAGATCACATGTACTGTACAGTGTTGCTGAAAAACACATTCCCCTATTTGCAGTGTCAATACAGACAATTCAGTATCTTTTCATCAACAGTAAAGGGAAGGCTTGCTCTTCAGTCCAGTGTCTATGGGTACTGACACACTGCTGTTATCTTGGGAGCTGAACATCCCTTTGTCTCCCTGCATTTCTAGAGGATGAAGTCACCTTCAGAACTACATAGCTCTTTCTATTCATACAACCATATGCTTGGTATGGTGACCCAGTTCTGCAGTGAGAAGGTACACAATCCAGACTAGTGTGAAAAGCAAATTTTGCAGGGATTGATGTGAGGCTTTCAGAAATAAAGCAAACGATTTGTCTGTATAAATGCAAAAACACCTAATTTATAAACATTGCATGAAACGGATTTACAGAACTAACCAGACTGACACAGTTTCACAGTAATCTGATTTGCTCAGCAAAAAACAAAAAACAAAAATCCAGCTTATGGTTTAATAAAGTGATTTTTGTATATTACCACTTATAGACAGTCCATTGAAAACTGTATTCCAGTAGTAAGAACAGTTTATCCTCCACCACGGCTATAAACTAAAACTAGCTATCATTACTGTATCATGAAGAAGAGCAACATAAAACTAGTCAGGCACATATCTCCAGTAATGGAGTAATGGAGGAGGCTCAGGGTCAACTACCGTATTTGAGAAGAGGGATGACAACCATGCACAGACAACCAATTTGCTAAAAAACACAATTATAACCATTACAAAAGCAGATGCTCCAGTAGACTGACCACACTTGCAAAAAGTATCTGGGGCCACAGTAAAATTGTTTTATATACAGTATATTAAAAACAAAACAAAACAAAAAAAAAACATGCAAATCTTCAGGTACATTTGGCACCGTTTGAAAGAAAATTTGTTTTGGAAACAACACAGTACTTGGATATAGTACAGAGCCCCAAAAGGGGTACACAATACAGAACTACAGAGAAGGAAATAGGAGTTTGTTCCTCTATATGGAGGTCAGTGACACAGGTAATGGAATCTTATTAGGCTGAGTACCCATCTCCAACATACTGTACTGTATGCTAACCCCTACTGATACAAAACCAATGTCATTAAATACTGTACAGTACTGTATGTGTGCAACAATGTCAGGTGTACTGAATGTGTATGATACAATACAATAAAGTGTAGTACAATATGAAGTTGGTAGGATGCCCCTTTGGATGCCCTAAAGGTTGTACAGGAAAGAAGTTATTTATACCTAAACTTTAGTGATACGGTGAAAGGTTCATCCAATCGAATAATGTATTAGATTAATAAATAACTGAATTTACAGCTATGCAGGACACAAAGTCACATATTTGCTGCCCCCCTGATCTGTCATACAGACAGCATTGTATGCAGTTGGCAAATCCTGGTTAGATGTTACTGGCATTTTGTAAAACTATCATAAAGTTACAGAAAGTTACATAACTTTATTCATTTCCTCTGATCATGGAGCAGTTGATCAACTATTTTATGACCTAACTTACATTCCAGCATGCTACTGTATGTCAAAAACAATGTTACAAGTACCTCCAAATTAGTGCAAATGATTGACTGGACT